>NC_068444.1:34882563-35170063 GCF_023373465.1 Oncorhynchus keta | reverse complement strand
CAGAGCAGAGGTAGGACATTGTCCTCTCATGGCCCAAACAATACCACTTCTCACCAGGACACAAGACACTGACTAGCTACTGAAACATACTCACAGCAGAGAGCGAGAGAGAGAGAGAGAGTTCAGAATTTTTTTGTCAGTAGTATCTGTGTCTTTGATGAAGTGAAC
Source organism: Oncorhynchus keta (assembly GCF_023373465.1). Taxonomy (NCBI): domain Eukaryota; kingdom Metazoa; phylum Chordata; class Actinopteri; order Salmoniformes; family Salmonidae; genus Oncorhynchus; species Oncorhynchus keta. Next base: position 35,169,895 of record NC_068444.1, on the reverse strand, counting down.
GTTAGGCATTTGAACCCAGAGATTTGGGTTAGAGGTCAAACTATGACATCACTGAACAAAGGACAAAAATCCAAGGAAATACCAGAGGAGAGTGCCATCTACTGTTTCCCAATGTAACTGCTGTAAAATGGCAGGATGAGAGAGGGGAGCAGAGTAAACGGCTTCAAGCTGCTTGCTTAGCAAGGCCATATTGGTGCAAACTCGGGACCTCTGTCTTGCTAGCACACGCTCTTCTGAAGAGTCACACGAAAAGCTGGCTATTCGCTGGCGCAAGTGGGGACACTTTAGGCAGAGGAGTAAGTTTCACACATCCCCATGTGCTCCATTCACCCTCAAACGTACTCAACTGCGACCCCAGCGTTAAGCTAAGCGCAACTGTAGATCCGTGTCACGGCACCACTGTAAAAGACATCAAGCTACTTGCTTAGTGAGTACCACTTACTCCAGATTTAGCCCATATGTGGAGCGACCTCTGCCTTGCCAGCACACATGCCCACCCTCCTGAAGTGTTTTACTAGTCGGCACCACAGGAAAAGCAAGCTGGTGTAAGTGGGGACACTTCAAGGCTGAGGAGTATGTTTCTCACATCCCCATGTGCTACAAGAACAGTACCTACAAACACCAGCAGGCGGCAGCAAAATGCGGCTTCTTTAAATTGTATTTTATTTTATTGGGATCTCTTTTCATTTATAATACAATCACATTTTCACATATAACACACTGTTACAAACAACAGACATAATACACTGACATGTTGACCGGATAAATATTCTAACAGTCTGAAAATATATGTTGGTTCCTTCATCTACCATAGTCCTGCAAAACCTTCCAATTTATTATATTTAAATGGTTCTAAGGTATTTTTTGAATATATATATTGAATGGTTTCTGGTTTTCTCAGATAAATTGTTCAATTTCTTTATTGCTCTGAATCTAAATGTTATTTAGCCTATTTCTCTTTTCTGCCAAGATAACAAATACAGTAAATGTTGGACAATGTATTCCTTGTATTGATTAAATGTCTGTGTCTTACCAACTGAATACTGTTGTGAATGGGGTTTGGCCGTTTTAAATGGTGTACATTTTATTTCACAATGAACTTGTTGATTGATGACCACCCAAGAGCATTCTGCATGACTACAACAAAATAATCATATCTCCACCTTAAAATCATCCTTGCTGCTTTGTTCTGTCTAATCTCACATGCTAATGCATTTCCCCAGACCACAGAACAATAGTTCACCTGACTTTCAATTAATGCTTGGGTAGTTTGCTTAAGATTCTTTCCCAATACATATTTAGCTATCCTTCTGATCATGCATGCAGTTTCATTTGTTTATATTTTACATAGATTAGTTATTTGAGGCGACCATGATAAGCAGTTGTGTAGCTGCACTCCGAGTAGTTTGGTTTCTGCCACTTCCTCAATTTGTACTTTGCTTAATCACATCCCATGTTGTGCTGGCCTTTTCCTTGTGGAATAGACCAACATAATCTTGGTTTTCATGGCGTTCAAAACAAGTTTGTTCTGGCAAACCCACTCCCTGATATTTCCCAGATCTACTTGTAGAGCTTGCTATACCTGTTTAACCGATTTGTCTTGCTTTATAAATTGTAGTATAATCTGCAAATATAGTAGCTTGAGTTTTGGATAAGGAAGGTCATTAGTATATATTAAGTAAAGAAGTGGCCCAAGGTAGCTGCCCTGTGGTATTCCACAGTTTAAAGCATGAGGGGAAGAAAACGACCCATTGATATAAGCGCACTGTTTCCTGTCAGTTAGATATGACTGTACCCAATTCCATACTGCCTCCTTAAACCCATAATGCAATACTTTTGTCAAATTATTTAATAATCTACTAAATCAAATGCTGCACTGAAATCTAAAAATAGTACACCCACAAACCTGCCATAATCCATAGTATTGAGCCACTCACCAGTCATGTCAACCAATGCAGTGGTAGAGGAATGTTTTTGCGATAAGCATGCTGATTGGCTGTGGTCAGATCATTCTTGTCCATGTGCTGTCATATCTGTCTACTCATAATAGCCTCCAATATCTTAGTGAGTGAAGGGAGTAGACTGATTGGTCGACTATTGGCAGGAGTAATGGGTTCTTTCCTGTTTTTATGGATTGGGCACAGCTTAGCATGCGTCCATACATTTGGAAATTGCCCCTTTTCCAGTGACTAATTAAATATATATTTCAGTGAAGCTGCAATCTGGTGAGCAGCATAGAATAAAAACAAAATTGTCCATAAGATCATAACCTATAGATTTACCATTGGGTAATGACTTGAATAGGTTTAACACCTCCTCTATAGGTTTTCTTGCTCATAATATGATCATCGATCCATTGGACAATAGCTTGTTGGAAGAATGGGTGTTTAGATTATCTCTCAGTAAATTAGTTTTCTTTGTAAAAAGATCTGCAAAATGATTGTCAATATCAGCTGGTTTTGTTATTGTTCTCCCGTCCACCTCCACACTAGATGGGCATGATGAGATGGATGTACCAAGTAAGCTCTTCACTATATTCCATACCTTTTTACAATCATTTTGAGAATCAATATAAGCATTTTTTTTGTCAAATAACCTTTTTTTCTTACAATTGAATTTAACCACATAGTATTCTAAAAGTCTGTTCATCAATTTCTAGTTTAGAATTGGCTGCTAAGACTTTTGCCATATTTCTTTGAGAAAAAGCATCACCCAGTTCATCATCAATCCATGGAGATGTGTCTGAACGATGACCCAACTTAGTTGATGACCTAGTGGTGTCATTAACCATTTGTTTCAAACCACAGCCCCGGTAGATCTCATTCATTTAGTTATATTTGAATTATTCTGATCCTTCCAATTTTTTATTAAAATCACCCAAGATAAATACATCTCTGTTACTCTCTGTGGCCTGGTCAAACCCAGTGCATACGTCATCCAGATAGGACACCTTAGAGCTAGGAGGTCTATACACACATCCTACCAATATAGATGCCTGGTGAGGCAGATGTACCTGAGCCCATAGTGCCTCTATTTGACATACATGAAGGTCATCCCTTCTCTTAAAAGGTATATGATTCTGAATGTACAATGCTACACCACCACCATTCCTATTCAAATCAAACTTTATTTGTCAGATGCGCCGAATACAACAAGTGAAATGCTTACTTACAAAGCCCTTAACCAACAGTGCAGTTCAAGAAGAGTTAAGAAAATGTTTACCAAATAAAAATAATGAAATGTAACACAATAATGAGTCAGTGTGCGGGGTAGGGGTCAATGTAATAGTCCGGTGGCCATTTTATTAATTGTTCAGCTGTCTTATGGCTTGGGGGTAGAAGCCTTTTGGTCCTAGACTTGGTGCTCCGGCACCGCTTGCCGTGCGGTAGCAGAGAAAACAGTCTATGACTTGGGTGACTGGAGTCTCTGGCAATTTTATGGGCATTTCTCTGACACCGCCTATTATATAGGTCCTGGATGGCAGGGCCAAACTCTAACTTTTACTTATATCACATTTTCCCTTAAGTCTCCCAGTGACATTAATGCATGCAACGGAAGTTCGGATTTGTCCTAGTGACTTTGACAGTACTTGGTGGTCTTTAAAAAGCAGCTCCTCTGTCAGATGTCATAAACTGTAAACAATATTTTGGGGGTGCTTATATTTATCCTGTTACACACTTGTACAAGTGTAATGGAAATATGTTTCTTGCATATCCCAACTATGGCACTCTCAGGGAGTGGGGTCACGGCCAGGGTCACCATTGTCCTGCGCCCCTGGAACCATTGGGGTTAACAACATGATTTTTGAATGACTGCCTCATCTCTGTAACCCATACATACAATGATCTGTAAGGTCCCTCAGTCGAGCAGTGAATTTCAAACACAGATTCAACCACAAAGACCACAGAGGTTTTCAATGCCTAGCAAAGCCTAAACCTATTGGTAGAGGGGTAAAAATAAAAAGCAGACATTGACTATCCCTTTGAGCATGGTGAAGTCATGAATAATTACACTTTGGATGGTGTATCATTACACCCAGTCACTACAAAGATACAGGCCTCCTTTCTAACTCAGTTGCTGGAGAGGAAGGAAACCGCTCAGTAATTTCACCATGAGGCCGATGGTGACTTTAAAACAGCTACAGGGGCCCCGAGTGGCGCAGTGGTTAAGGGCGCTGTACTGCAGTGCCAGCTGTGCCACCAGAGACTCTGGGTTCTGTCGCAACCGGCCGCGACCGGGAGGTCCGTGGGGCGACGCACAATTGGCCCAGCGTCGTCCGGGTTAGGGAGGGCTTGGCCGGTAGGGATATCCTTGTCTCATCGCGCACCAGCGACTCCTGTGGAGGGCCAGGCACAGTGCAGGCGCAGTGCACTCTAACCAAGGTTGCCAGGTGCACAATGTTCCCTCCGACACATTGGTGCGGCTGGCTTCCCGGGTTGGATGCGCGCTGTGTTAAGAAGCAGTGCGGCTTGGTTGGGTTGTGTATCGGAGGATGCATGACTTTCAACCTTCGTCTCTCCCGAGCCCGTACGGGAGTTCTAGCGATGAGACAAGATGATAGCTACTAAAACAATTGGATACCACGAAATTGGGGAGAAAAAGGGGTAAAATTCAACAACAAAAAAAACAGTTACAGAGTTTAATGGCTGTGATCGTAGAGAAAAAAAATATTCCAAAACATGCATCTTGTTTGCGACAAGGTACTAAAGTAATACAAAAGCAATTCACTGAATATACATTTGTTTATTTATTTTACCTTTATTTAACCAGGCAGGCCAGTTGAGAACAAGTTCTAATTTATTTACACATTGTATATAGACTTATTTTCTACTGTGTTATTCACTGTGTTTGTTTTACTCCATGTGTAACTCTGTGTTGTTGTATGTGTCGAACTGCTTTGCTTCATCTCGGCCAGGTCGCAGTTGTGAATGAGAACTTGTTCTCAACTTGCCTACCTGGTTAAATAAAGGTGAAATAAATAAATACAATTTACAACTGCAACCTTGCCAAGATAAAGCAAAGCAGTGCAACAAAATGAAACAGAGTTACAGACAAACGTACAGTTAATAACACAATAGAAAAAAATGTATGTACAGTGTGTGCAAATGTATGTACAGTGTGTGCAAATGTAGAAGAGTAGGGAGGTAGGCAATAAATAGGCCATAGAGGCGAAATAATTACAATTTAGCATTAACACTGGTGTGATGGATGTGCAGATGATGTGCAAGTAGAGATACTGGGGTGCAAAAGAGCAATAGGGTAAGTAATAATATGGGGTTCAGGTAGTTGGGTGTGCTACTTACAGATTGGCCATGTGCAGGTACAGTGATCGGTAAGCTGCTCTGACAGCTGATGCTTAAAGTTAGAGAGGGAGATATAAGACTCCAGCTCCAGTGATTTTTGCAATTCGTTCCAGTCATTGGCAGCAGAGAACTGGAAGGAAATGAGGCCAAAAGAAGTGTTGGCATTGGGGATGACCAGTGAAATATACCTGCTGGAGTGTTTGCTATGGGTGGGTGTTGCTATGGTGACCAGTGAGCTGAAATAAGGCGGGGCATTACCTAGCATAGACTTATAGATGACCTGGAGCCAGTGGGTTTGGCGACGAATATGTAGTGAGGGCCAGCCAACGAGAGAGTAGTATATGTGTAACGGTTTTCTTGAGTTGAAGGAGAGGCGGACCAAAATGCAGCATGGTTATTATTCATGGTTCTTTAATAAAGCAACTACACATGAATAGACTAACAAAACAAGAAATGTGAAAAACCCAAACACAGAGACAGGAACAATCACCCACAAACCCCAACACCAAACAGGCTACCTAAATATGGTTCCCAATCAGAGACAATGACTAACACCTGCCTCTGATTGAGAACCATATCAGGCCAAACATAGAAATAGACAAACTAGACATGTAACATAGAATGCCCACTCAGATCACACCCTGACCAAACAAAACATAGAAACATACAAAGCAAACTATGGTCAGGGTGTGACAATATAGGGATTTAGTAACAAAATGGATGGCACTGTGATAGACTACATCCAGTTTTCTGAGTAGAGTGTTGGAGGCTATTTTGTAAATGACACCTCCGAAGTCAAGGATAGGTAGGATAGTTCATTTTACAAGAGTATGTTTACAGCATGAGTGAAGGAGGCTTTGTCACGAAATAGGAAGCCAATTCTAGATTTAATTTTGGATTGGAGATGCTTAATGTGAGTCTGGAAGGAGAGTTTACAGTCTGGCAGGAACACCTAGGTATTTGTAGTTGTCCACATATTCTAAGTCAGAACTGTTCAGAGTAGTGGTGCTAGTTGGGCGGGCAGCAATCGGTTGAAGAGCATGCACTTAGTTTTACTTGCATTTAAAAGCAGTTGGAGCCCTCAGAAGGAGTGTTGAATAGCATTGAAGCTCGTTTGGAGGTTTGTTAGCACAGTGTCCAAAGAAGGGCCAGATGTTTACAGAAGGGTGTCGTCTGCGTAGAGGTGGATCAGAGAATCACCAGCAGCAAGAGCAACATCATTGATATATACAGAAAAAGTCGGCTCGAGAATTGAACCCTGTGGCACCCCCATAGAGACTGCCAGCGGTCCAGACAACAGGCCCATCGATTTGACACACCGAACACTATCTGAGAAGTAGTTGGTGAACCAGGCGAGGCAGTCATTATAGAAGCCAAGGCTATTGAGTCTGCTGATGAGAGTGCAGTGATTGACAAAGTCGAAAGCCTTGGGCAGGTCGATGAAGACTGCTGCACAGTACTGACTTTTATCGATGGCAGTTATTATATCGTTTAGGACCTTGAGCGTGGCTGAGGTATACCCATGACCAGCTCGGAAACCAGATTGCATAGCGCAGAAGTTATGGTGGGATTCAAAATGGTCGGTGATCTGTTTGTTAACTTGACTTTCGAAGATTTTAGAAAGGCAGGGCAGGATTTGAAGAGGGGGATGACCGCGGCAGCTTTCCAAGCTTTGGGGATCTAAGACGATATGAAAGAGAGATTGAACAGGCTAGGTGTTGCAACATTTTCGGCTGATCATTTTAGAAAGAGAGGGTCCAGATTGTCTAGCCCAGTAGGTCCTATGATTGAGTGTAGTCTGGCCCAGGAGTGTGAAGGTGAACAGAAAGGCAGCGAACCGCACTTGCTGTCTCTGCCGGGCCGGTTCCCCTCTCTCCACTCTCCACTGGGATTCTCTGCCTCTAACCCTATTACAGGGGCTGAGTCACTGGCTTACTGGTGCTCTTCCATGCAGTCCCTAGGAGGGGTGTGTCGCTTGAGTGGGTTGAGTCACTGACGTGGTCTTCCTGTCTGGTTTGGCGCCCCCCCCTTGGGTTGTGCCGTGGCGGAGATATTTGTGGGCTATACTCAGCCTTGTCTCAGGATGGTAAGTTGGTGGTTAAAGAAATCCCTCTAGTGGGGTGGGGGCTGTGCTTTGGCAAAGTGGGTGGGCTTATATCCTGCCTGTTTGGCCCTGTCTGGGGGTGTCATCGGATGGGGCCACAGTGTCTCCTGACCCCTCTTGTCTCAGCCTCCAGTATTTATGCTGCAGTAGTTTGTGTCAGGAGGCTAGGTTCAGTCTGTTATATCTGGAGTATTTCTCCTGTCTTATCCGGTGTCCTGTGTTATTTAAGTATGCTCTCTCTAAATCTCTCTTTCTTTCTCTCTCTCTGAGTACCTGAGCCCTAGGACCATGCCTCAGGACTACCTGGCATGATGACTCCTTGCTGTCCCCAGTCCACCTGGCCGTGCTGCTGCTCCAGTTCAACTGTTCTGCCTGTGGCTATGGAACGCTGACCTGTTCACCGGACGTGCTACCTGTCCCAGACCTGCTGTTTTAAACTCTCTAGAGACAACAGGAGTGGTAGAGATACTCTCAATGATTGGCTATGAAAAGCCAACTGACATTTACTCCTGAGGTGCTGACCTGTTGCACCCTCGACAACTACTGTGATTATTATTATTTGACCATGCTGGTAATTTATGAACATTTGAACATCTTGGCCATGTTCTGTTATAATATCTATCCGGCACAGCCAGAAGAGGACTGGCCACCCCTCATAGCCTGGTTCCTCTCTAGGTTTCTTCCTAGTTTGTGGCCTTTCTAGGGAATTTTTCCTAGCCACTGTGCTTCTACACCTGCATTGCTTGCTGTTTGGGGTTTTTGGCTGGGTTTCTGTACAGCACTTTGAGATATCAGCTGATGTACGAAGGGCTATATAAATACATTTGATTTGATTGCAATCGCCCCTCTGAAATAACAAGGGTGAAATACAGGTGCTTGATGTTGTATAGTTAATTTGACACAGCCATAGCCATATATAACCCTGTCAATTCCAGCAACTCCATGTTGCTGGCCCAGATATGTCAGAAGCTCCCCACTTTATCCCACCTACTGTAGTTCTTCCTATGAAGGTTTAACCCCTTGAGAGATAGCTGACGTTTGGTCTTCTTTTTATAATAAAAAATGAATAAATGATTAACCCATCCACCACCCTTCTTCAGGGGACAAATATATTTTTTTACAGCTTTTCTGCTACATGTACATACATTTTGCATATACATTCTACATACATAGTAGTTTTATATAAAGCAGTCATGAAAATTAATACATTATCAAACATAAACTCTTTAATCCTGGCTCTCAGCCACTCTCAACCCATCCCACCTATCACCGTAGACCACCTTTGGTTGATTTCAATGACCCATATATTTTTCAATTGTGCTGTGATGTTTTACAAAACTTTTTTAACCTTTCGAATCATATATAGTATCCACAGATTGTGAGCTAAAGATGAAAACCTTTACTACGAGTATTATTATATTATTTTTTGACTGACTATGGCTTTCCACATTGCCCAACACTGCTATTTGTAAGGTTCATTTTAACTGCATGTTGTGATTTTCTTTTAACCATTCCTGAACCTGTGACCAGAAACAAGCTGCATAGGTACAATACCAGAATAAATGATCTATTGATTCTGTCTCTTAGCAGCAAAATCTACAGACATGAGACTGTCGTATGAGACTGTAGTATTCTGTTGGTGGCAAGAATTGTGTATAATAATGTAAATTGAAAAACTCGTAAGTGTTGAATCACGTGTTTTGTTTTGTAACTGTTCATAAACCATGGGATCGAAAATCTCTTCTCATTATTTTGCAACCTGTATGACGCAGCTGTCAACATCTTTGTCCTCAAATGAAACTGGTATATTTTTCTAGTTATGCCAATTCCTTTCAGCCAATTTGAATCTTTAATATATGGCAGGCAAACAAGTTCCCTACCTTCTCACTTGTTTACTTGCCTCCTCCATTTTGGTGGTAATGCTTAATCAACTTGGTTGTAAATTTGGATTGAGCAGATATTCCCATATATTTTCGATAGCTGCATATGTGAAATAACGCCTCCATTTGTATTCATAATATCATTAATAAATATATATATATATATATTTTTAAATCCACAAAGAATGTTTTTTTTTATTAATCAGTACATTTGATTTCTTCCTGGTACGTGGACTTCCTATGTGTTTACGTGCTTTTGTAAAACAAATATGGGCCTAATTATAGAATTAAGCATACAGTGGGGCAAGACAGTATTTAGTCAGCCACCAATTGTGCAAGTTCTCCCACTTAAAAAGATGAGAGAGGCCTGTAATTTTCATCATAGGTACACTTCAACTATGACAGACAAAATGAGAAAAAAAATCCAGAAAATCACATTGTAGGATTTTTTATTAATTTATTTGCAAATTATGGTGGAGGGTTGAAGGGTTGAAATGTTTTCTCTCTTTTGTTTATGGAGGTGTTATCCTCAGATAATAGCATAATTTGCTTTTGCCGAAAAGCCTTTTTGAATTCTGACTTTTTGGCTGGATTCACAACACGTGTAGCTTTAATTTGGTATTTTACGTGTGATTTCATGAAAGTTGGATTTTTATATGAATGTATTTGAATTTGGAGCTCTGCATTTTCTCTGGCTTTTGGCCAAGTGGGACGCCACTGTCCCACATATCCCTGAGAGGTTAATCCAACCGCTGTGTCAGATTTCAAAAAAGCTTTACTAAAAACCAAACCATAATCTGAGAACGACGCTCGGAGAACGACGCTCAGAAAACAAATAGAGATATCCACCATGTTGGAGTCAACAGAAATCAGAAATAACATTATAAATATTCACTACCTTTGATGATCTTCATCAGAATGCACTCCCAGGAATCCCAGTTCCACATTAATAATAATAATAATATATGCCATTTAGCAGACGCTTTTATCCAAAGCGACTTACAGTCATGTGTGCATACATTCTACGTATGGGTGGTCCCGGGGATCGAACCCACTACCCTGGCGTTACAAGCGCCATGCTCTACCAACTGAGCTGATTTGTTCGATAATGTCCATAATTTATGTCCAAAGAGCTACTTTTGTGAGCACTTTTGGTAAACAAATCCAAAGTCATGAAGTGCGTTCCCTAGTTGCAGACGAAATGTCAAAAAGTTCCGTTACTGTCTGTAGAAACATGTTAAACGATGTATGGAATCAATCTTTAGGATGTTTTTAACATAAAACTTCAATAATATTCCAACCGGAGAATTCCTTTGTCTTCAGAAAAGCAAAGGAACGCAGCTACCTCTCGTGTGAAATGCGCGTGACCAGCGCGTGACTGCTGGCAGACCACTGACCCATTCCTCTCTCATTCGGGCCCATTTCACAGTAGAATCCTCAAACAAGTTTCTAAAGACGGTTGACATCTAGTGGAAGCCGTAGGAAGTGCAACATACCAAATATCCCACTGTGTATTCAATAGGGGCTGGGTTGAAAATCGACCAACCTCAGATTTCCCACTTCCTGTTTGGATTTCTTCTCAGGTTTTTGCCTGCCATATGAGTTCTGTTATACTCATAGACATCAGTCAAACAGTTTTAGAAACTTCAGAGTGTTTTCTATCCAATACTAATAATAATATGCATATATTAGCAACTGAGACTGAGGAGCAGGCAGTTTACTCTGGGCACCTCTGAGCACCTTTCATCCAAGCTACTCAATACTGCCCCTGCAGCCATAAGACGTTTTAAACAGCATGATCATTACACAGGTGCACCTTATGTTGGACAATAAAAGGCTACTCTAAAATGTGCACGTTTGTCACACAACACAATGCCACAGATGTCTCAAGTTTTGAGGAAGCATGCAATTGGCATGCTGACTACAGAAATGTCCAACAGAGCTGATGCCAGAGAATTGAATGTTCATTTCTCTACCATAAACCGCCTCCAACATCATTTTACAGAATTTGGCAGTACATCTAACCGGCCTCACAACCGTATACCATGTGTAACCATGCCAGCCCTGGACCTCCACATCCGTCTTCACTTGCGGGATAATTTTTGTCTGTAATAAAGCCCTTTTGTGGGGAAAAACTCATTCTAATTGACTGAGCCTGGCTCCCCAGTGGATGGACCTGGCTCCCAAGTTGGTGGGCCTATGCCTTCCCAGGACCACCCATGGCTGAGAATTTGCCCAGTCATGTGAAATCCATAGATTAGGGCCTAATGAATTTATTTAAATTGACTGATTTCCTTCTTTGAACTGTAACTCAGTAAAATCTTTGAAATTGTTGCATGTTGCGTTTATATTTTTGTTCAGTATGTTAGGCTACTCCACTCTAAAATAATCCCGGCATCCATACAGTGCCTGTTGATAAATTTGGTTATTCGGTTATTGTCAGTCATTAGGCCTAGTCAAGTCTTGTAAACTGAATTGTAAACAATACACTGCCTGCGTTCATCTTGTTCTCGGACACTCATCTCATTATGCATTGGCAAAAATGTCAATGCACATAGCATTTTGGAGAGTATTCAACAAGTTTTCAAGTCTATTCGCTAATTTTTCATGCGACTGACATGCGGTAATGATAAATAGTGTAGCAGCCTACAGTTTTATTGGAATCTGTTTTAATTATTGTGAAAAGGCTCATGTTTTACCGGTATGGTGTACCCCCAATATTTATTTTGCCAGTACCGGACAGTTTTGGCTTACTTTTAACCCTGCCAACTACACACCTTTCACCTACCATTTCACTAACCATAAACCCACCTGATCCACCTAGCATTAACCCTCTTTCCCACCCTAACCCACTTTACCCACCCTAAGACGCTTTACCCACCCTAACCCTGAAACACCTTTATAGCCTGCAACTTGATCTCAAAGTTTTACTTCGGAATTTGACGGAATTGGATGAACATGTATTTTTTAATCCATTAATTACGTGTGGGTACAGGCTTAAAACAGAAACAACTCAAAGGGTTAAGTTTAGGTGTTAATTCAGAGTGGTTAAGGTTGGGGCTATGGTTTTTGGGAAAGCATAAAGCTAAAGGATTCAAAAAAGTGCTGTTTCCATTTAGTATCATCAAGTACACTCCCTGCTTGCTAGACAATTGTGAACTGCCGTGGCGCAGTGGTGTAAACAGTGTGCTCTGACTCTGAACATAGTGAGAACCTCTCTCTCTCTACCTCACACTCTCCAGCCTCACCCCATCTCCATCTCCTTCCACACCTCCTCCATCACCCTCCCTCCCTTAGTGATGTATGTCCAGGGCTGGTCAGCTGTTCTCCAGGTTGATGTCTAATAATGTTAACCTAAGGCCTCTTATCTGCTCAGAGCTGCTGATTAACCACAACACCACCTACTGTTGGCCTCTTTACCGGTGCTTGCAACTACCCCACACACCAACTAACTGCCCCTCAGGACCCTGCTAACTACCCCACACGCCCACTAACTGCCCCTCAGGACCCCACTCACTAGCTAGCTACCCCACACACCCACTAACTGCCCCTAAGGACCCCACTCACTAGTTAACTACCCCACACAGCCACTAACTGCCCCTCAGGACCCCACTCACTAGCTAACTACCCAACACACCCACTAACTGCCCCTCAGGACCCCACTCACTAGCTAACTACCCCATTATACCTGGTCCAGCACAATACCAAAATAACAACTACTGTTGTCCTGCCCTCTATATAGCCCTCTACAGGTCTACCCTCTAACTTAACATGGAATCAGAACCTTGATTGGTGGTACAAAAAGGTTCTCACTTTGAAACACAATACAATTTGGAAAAAGACATGGGATGTGAGTACTTTCTGAAGGCACTGGTATATGCCGATTTATAAATATACAGCAAAGTAAACAGAATTTGGCCTCATGGCGCTGGTTGGCAACTTACTTGACAAAATATGTGATGATCGCCCATAGGTGAATAAAGTTGTTGTATCTCTGTTCGTCATTGAATGCTTAGATGAATGACTGGGCTCTGGTGTTGTCGAGTTAAATCTATAAACTATGAGACTTACTCTTTACAGCTGGACACAGACAATCACATAATGTCATAGACAGACAATTTGAAAATTAGACAATAAGTCAGATCAAGTCTTATAAAGAGGCTTAAATAATGACATTGGAATTTGTAATGTAGTTAATGGTGGATCCGTTGTTTGCCTAACTAATAGAAACACATAGAAAGTAATAGATCAAATCTAAAACCACAGAACATACTCTCACAGAACACACAGTCACAGAACACACACACACGTACACAAATACACACCTTCGTCCTTCAACCTCCATGTGCAGAGTTGTCCTGTGTCCATGTGATCGCTATAATCTGATAATTACCCTGATCCAATTGGCTAAATCAGGTGCCCCGCTGAGTTCCCAGAAGGCATTGCTGTTTGATTTCTGATCAGTCTTAAGTAGAAACAACACAACACTACTTCACAGGGCTAACTTCCTTTATTCAAATTTACACAATGGTCTTATCATCTTTCTACACAACATACAGAAAGAAAACCAGATTGATTTCCCATGGCAAAACACATTTTCTTTAAAGTAAATAAAATAATTTATATTAATTACATTGTTTAAAAAAAGTTATGTATCAATACTAGACTATTTACAAAGATAACAGTAGCACGGGCGTTGGCCTATGAGTGAGGTATGTACAGGAACTTAGTGAGTGTGATATATACAGTAACTCTCGACGGTCCAATAAGAGAAATGCTGATTGGACCTGCTGAGTGATGTCACAGAGCAGGGGCTGGGGTCAGAGTTCAGGGGTTGGAGATCAGGGGTTTAGCTGCCAATCTCAAATGTCCTCCTCAAGTTTTGGGGTCACCCCTGGTTCACCTCTGCCACTTTCCCCCGCGCCTCGTCTCCTATAGCCCCTCCAATCCTCCAGCAGCGCACCCCAAACTTCAACACCACCAGGTTAAGTTGAAATGTTTCCACCTCCCCTACCCCAGGAGTTTCCAGCCCACCTCCATCCCTCAAGGTAATGGTAGGAGAGGAAGGACTTTAAAGAGGTGATGTCTGAGGTGTTTCAGTCCATTTCTTTGGAATTTGCTAATATAAAAAGTGCTCTACAGGTGGGTCCAAATATTTTAAGATAAAACTCTCTGCTCCTTGGGCGATGAATGAACCTTTCCACTTTAACCTCCTTTCTGGGCTGGAGGGTCGCGTAGCAACCACCAGCCCCACACCATCCTTAAAACGCAATATACCTGCTCTCCTGACCTTACTCTTAACCTGTTAATATATATATATTATTCTCAATACAATGCAAATATCTGACATTATGCATTTTCATGACAGTGGATAGTGTTTTGATGTTTTCCTCTCATTTTGTAAAAAAAGGGGTACAAATAAAGTTGTAAAATATGAACATGAAATAGAGCAGAATTATACAGAATGTTAGAAAACACACAGAGAGTATCCAATCAAATGGGAACTGCTTGGAAGATTAACAAAGCTGGGGTTGGAGGGAGTGTGTGCGTTGAAAAGGTTTAGAAAAAGTGTATTGTGAGTGTGTGTGTGTGTGTGTGGTGTGTGTGTGGGGGGGGGCATATTGGAAAGTCAATTTATCAATTGGTTATAATATAACTTACACATACATTTATGTATTCGTATATTCAAAATATCCTATGTGCTGGCATGTACTCAGGATCTGTCCATTTTAGTTTTCCCTTCAGATGGCCAGAAACGTGTGTTGTGCGCATATTTGTGTATGTCTGTATGTTGTGTCATAAATGCAAAGGTATTGGTCAATCTTCCTCTCTTCCCTTTGGTGGGAGTGGTCTCAGTTTGTGTGGGCATATCGTGCGTGATCAGCTCACCGTGGCAACACCATCCACTCCGCCCTCCTCCACTGCGTTACCCTTGCTCATAGCTTTCATCTTGTCCATGATGTCAGTAAACGTCTCCTTCACCGTCTTCTCCAGGATCCAGCCTTCGCTTTCACTCTCTGGGTCTTCTGGGTTGGCCAGGTTGCACTGGGAGGTGTTAACGTACTGGAGGCCGATCATCACAATAACCTACAGAGGATAAAGAGAGACATATTACTTACAGCTAGCCTGGACTAAGACTACAGCTAGCGTGTGTGTGAAGAGCTACACCTGGCCTGAAGTAAGAGCTAGCTTCAAGAACATGCTCATGTACTGAAAGTGAAAACCCACCATAACTAAATCTAACCTCACATTAACCAACCTACAGGGGTAGACCCAGAGAGTGCTAGACACATCAGCCTGCACTAACAGCTGTAGGTAATGGATCACACCAATCACCATTTAACAACTGAATATGTTCCACATAAACAAATCAAACCAGTCTGAAGCAAGGAGTTAAAAACAGAGAATCACACTAACAGAGATAGCAACAACAGACAAAAGGAATCATAAGTTTGCTATGTAGCATAGCATACACAAGCAAATATATATATATATTTTACCTCTACACTATCTGTGTTTCTGGTTGGTCATTTTATAACCCCCAGTATTTGATCAGGAGTCTGATTTCCATAACTGGTCCCTCCCCCAAATTAAGACATCACTCCACCTCTCACAAGGCTATCGGTAAGGTAATACCATGGAGACAGTTGCGTAACCATGGCTATTCCAGGTAGGAGATAGCCATGGCTGTTTTTGTCCCTGATAAGCTTCAGCAGATTGAGTCCAGTTTTTTAGTACACTTAAGTACTGTAAGATTTCTAGAACAGAGATTTGCTGTCCTTAGTAATATATGTTTTACAAATACCAAAACAGCTAAAAATGTATAGTAACACTTCTCTCATACTTCTTCAGATAATTTATTCTGAAAAGAAGAGAAAGAGACAAACAGTGCATGTTCAAGGGCAGCCATTTTGCTTTTTTGTCTTCGTAGGCCAGTGGGGCTGCAGACTTTTGCGCCAGCCAAAATCAGTAACACACCTGATTCAACTAACCAACCAAGAATCTTCTTCAATATGGATTTAATTAGTCTGAATTAGTCTGCTTTGGTTGTTGTGAAAGCCTGCATCCACACGGACCCACAGGATTACCAGTACAGCAGTCTAGTTACCAGCCCTGTGTACTACTGTTGTAAGCCTTACAGGTGAAGCTGCCTCTACGTATGTGTCTGTGTGTACCGTTGTAAACCTGGCAGGTGTGTGTGTGTGTGTGTGTGTGTGTGTGTGTGTGTGTGTGTGTGTGTGTGTGTGTGTGTGTGTGTGTGTGTGTGTGTGTGTGTGTGTGTGTGTGTGTGTGTGTGTGTACCGCTGTAAGCCTAGCAGGTGATGCAGCCTCTGCAGAAGAGAGCAGCAGGTGTATCAGCAGCCCGCACATGACCTGGAAACATGACAATGGCAGGAGGGGTGGAGGAGGTGTGGAAATGTACATTGAGAGTAAAGGAGGACACCATGCAAGGAACTCTGGATCTAGCCAGGCATCTGGGGCAACTTTGTCATCGGTCAGTGATGAACGCCATCACAAAATAATCACCCCACGCCTTTGAAAAGCGAGTAAGAGGGAGCATTTTCCTTACCTCCAGAATAGCGACCAGTAGCACCAGGGCTCCTATGCTGTTCATCATGCCTCCGTAGTAGGATATCAGTGCATCGCGGCAGCCCCGTTTCCAGATGTTCAGGTCCTCAGTGTGGTGGTCGTAGGAGTAGTGGGCCGTGTTGTTGGTCACCTGGTACTGGATGCAGGGCCGAGGGGAGCCGGGGTTACAGCAGCTGAATGGAACAGCATCCATCAGGTACTTCCCATCCACGTTGCTGCCGATACGACTGGGGGGGTGAAAGGGCAAAGGACAGGGGTTAGGGTATTGTGGGTTAGGGTCAGTGCATTGTGTGTTAGGTTCAAGGTCCTTATGGGGTTAGCGGAGTGAAACGGTAGCCATCCATCGGGTACTTCGCATCCACATTACTGCTGAAGCGAATGGGGGTCAGAGGGCAAAGGGCAGAGGTTAGACTCAGGGTAATATATGAAAGTGCTACCCAATCCATCCATCCATCATCATGTACTGTAAGTGTGAGGAAGTGCTAGTGAACTACCAGTATTTAGAAAGGTAGGATTAGGCTGAAAGAACATCTGCAACAAAGTCACTCATACCTTGACACAACCTAACACTGATTTTTCATTCAGTATCCATGATAGAGGGTTTACAATGCTTGCATTGTTCCTGGCACAGCTGAAATCAGTTCACAGTGTACCTGGTAAAGAGAGGAACATTAAGGTCTATCAGTCTCTCACATGCTGTTTGAATGGGATTAACCCCATTAGCTCCTTCCTACTGTGAACACGGTCTCTTCACACTGGCTTTGGGAAGAAACAGTGCAAAGGAAAACTAATACTGTCACTTGCTTTCCAACGAAGGTGCATGAGCCAAGAACTCACGTTGGGAAGGAACAATAATACTTCCACTGTACCTCGCTTTCCAACATAAACAGACATGCACACTGAAGATGAGAAAAACATTCAGCAACTCTTGGAGGACACATCTTTCTTGGAAAGATGCACATATAGTATATCTGCCAAATACTCTGAAATTACAGCAAAAGGATATGAAAAATCATGCTGTACACCACATACGAATTATCTCTTCCAGAGTTACTTTCCTCCCCTACACTGAGAGGGCATTTCAGAGGATGTATTGAAATTGTATTCATAAATTGATGATTGATCCATTACTTTCAATGAGGATGAATTGCCTAAATGGAATTAGTCTGCATACTAGCTAATAGATGGCTGGATATACAGTAGTAGTAAACATCGCTGTGGCTTGTCAACAATGCCTTTTGCACACATTGTATATAGACTCCCCTTTTTTTCTACAGTGTTATTGACTTGTTAATTGTTTACTCCATGTGTAACTCTGAATGGATTGACTGTGACAGCAGTCATCTCTGATTCTGTAGGAGGAAGTGTGCATTTGGCCTTTGGGTGGTCTAGGGGTGGAGTTTCAATTGTGATTGACAGGTGTAGGGCAGTTCTAAATTAGCATTGTGGAAAGAGTGGTTTGATAGCCACTCCTTGCACCTGCAATCCGAGTGGTTAGTGTGTTGGGCCAGTAACTGAAAGGTTGTTAGATCGAATCCCTGAGCTGACAAGGTAAAAAAAAAAATATGTTGTTCTACCCCTGAACAAGGCAGTTAACCCACTGTTCCTAGACCGTCATTGTAAATAAGAATTTGTTCTTAACTGACTTGTCGGAGTTGAATAAAGGTTCAATAAAAAATGTGACAGGGATACAGATCATTCCCAGTCATTCCCAACAATATGGACATGGAATTACACTCTGTTGGGAGTACTGACACTGTAGGTTAACGCTGACACAGACCAGGGGTGGGAAACACTTAACAGGACCTTGATTTGCCGAATCAGGTGTATTACAGTAGGGCTAGAGACAACATGTACATAGATCTCCAGGAAGAGGGTTTGCAGGCCCTGCTTTAGATCATTTGTTTCCTGAAAGATAAGCAATTTAAGCAGGACTAAGATGTGGTCCTTTAACAGCCCATAGCCCATCGTCGTCATCATCAACCCTGAATCAAAAGAGCATGCGGCTAATATCTCCTTGAGGTCCTATTGGTTAATCACTGTGTCTAGCTAAGCTCTTATTGGTCAATAATTGTCATAAGTGAATGGTTGGCCAATCACTGTCTCTACGCAAGGCCTTGTTGGCTAACTCGGTCTCTCTCTCTAGACAGGTCTATTCCCAGACCATCACCAGGCCGCATACTGATTCGTTAGCACATAAGCCTGAAGGGGGAGGAAATGTGGTCCAAGAAGATTGGCCACTAAGAACTCACAGGCTCACACACACATTCGCACACACGGTGAATGCACACCTGAGAACACATACAATGAAAACTGTCCCTTTATACAACCACACACTTGATATCACTTACACTGAAAACCAACACTTGAAACACCTGCACCCAAGCACACCTTACACCCGTAAACTGTAAAACGAACCCTTGCATCATTCCCCTTCAACTCTCACAGAAAGCTCACCTCCCTCCCCACCACCACCACTTTCGTTATTACTCCACACTAATGACTGAATCCCCCTCACCTCCCGTAAATCGAAAACCAACCCACACGTACGCACAGCCCCATCACCACCTCTAACACTAAAACCTCAAATCCACTGACCCTGTAATCCCTCCTTTACCTTATAATCGAAAGTGACCCTTTTATATTGCTTACGGCCCCCCTCCTTGCACCTGCAATCCATTTATACTGAACACCCATTGAGAACAGTGAACTCACCATAACCTAACCCTACAATCTCCATTCATGCCATTTGTTGGTGTGGGCCTAATATATAGGCCTCTTACTTAAAAAAAAAACGTACATCACTACATTATAACCACCTAATAGTTAGGGATATGGTTGGGATAGCTTTAGAACTGATCCTAGAGCTGTTGCTAATATCATGACTCACTCTTTAACTTCCTTGGCGCTGAAGTCCAGGTAGCGGTTGCTGACCCACTGGATCTCGAACCAGTCCCTGAAGTTGTTGTTGCCGCAGCAACGGAACTCAATCTGCATCTGGTCCAAAGTCCTCTTCATGTAGCAGCGTCCTGGCGTGTCTGTGTCCTTGTAGAACCTCAGGGCGTTCTTCAGGCCCTCGGCCAGCGTGAACTGGAGCGGGATCCTCATCAGGAAGCAGAGCAGAGCCGTCAACACCAGGAGACAATTGAAAGCCACACAGGAGACGAGGAAGGGTTTGAGCATAGGCTTCCACCTGGAGAACTTGACAGGGTCCAAGGAGTCGTAGCAGATCTTGCCTCCCATGGCGTTGATCCCACAGGCCAGCAGCCCCACGGCAATTAGTAAGTTAGGAACGAAGTGGCTCTCGTTGTTGTCCATCATCTCCGAGCGCTTACGCAGCTCGATCTTAAAGAACAGTCCCATGCTGAAGACGAGCACGCCTGCCATCACTGAGAACCAGTACATCAGCCATAGGAACTGGGCTAGCTTCACCCGCTTCTTCAGGTCAAACTTGACCACCATTAGTGCCATGGTGGCAACCTAGGGATATTCCTTACCTATACACAAGGAAAATACACTACTGAGATGAGATATAGCTCTACGGTCGGGTCCTTCTTCTGGATGCCCCAGCCAGCAGAGTTTCAGCTGTACTCGTTAAGCGGTTTGAACCGTTGATTCCCTGTAAGATGGCTTCAGCCGTTCTCTTCGTCTCTCAGTCTCTCCTGCAGCTCATCCAGCAGTGCAGGACTGTCAGCTCAGGCAATGATCTGTAATCCATCCCAGAGAGAAGGAGCAGAGGTAAAGAAAGAGGAGTGCGGTTATTCCTTCAGGACCCTCTCCTCTCCCATAGTGGCCAGACCCTACAAAGAAAACTCACCCAGACGGATGACAGAACACAGGGTCACACTTGCCCCCTTGCCTTAGTTCTAAACTTTCCCTCCAAAAATGTTGAAATCAACAGGTGAGGCTAATCGTGATGTTCCTTTCGCTGGTTGGAAGAGGATTGAGGAAGATCCTCCAGATTCCAGGCGGAGGGGAGGTGCGTCATGATAATCCCCTGTAAGCAGCCTGAACCCATTTACAAAAATCCCTCTCCAGAAGATGAACCTGGCTGTAAGCTGTTGCCAGGAGACATAATTGGTTTGAATGCTCACATGGTCATTGTCACCCTGATCGAATGCACCGGGGGCCATTAATAAGGACAGTTAACGGTTGACGGAGAGTGGAGGTGTGGAACAACGCCGTGCTGCACTTTTGGAAGGGGTCATTGGGTTCAGGCGAGGAAGAATGTTTACAGTGTAGTCACCTAAGATGTTTCAGTAAACCATCCAAAAACCATGTAAGACTCTCCATGACCCACTTAGCTCCACCTACACTCAGCAGTCAATATCAACAACCTGCCAGTCTCTCGCCTGTAGTAAGGAAGCAGGCAGATTTAGCTATAGGTGTTTGTGTCTACACTAACTGAACTATCAGTGTATGCTGATGGCAGTTTGGTAGACCAATAACTAACTTCTAATGGGAGCTTCTTCACTGCACAGCAAAGTTAGGATTGTAATGTGTACAGTATATGAGAGCAGGGACATGTGTGGTTGTCAGTGCATTCAATTAACGACATGATAGACTAGTGTACATGTGAGCTACACTGGGACGCACAACAGGCCAGCAGACCTGATGACAGCTTCAGTAGTTGGCAGAACTTGTGACAGAGCCAGAGATCAGAGAAACCAGAAGAGCATACTGGTGTTAGTGTACCCGAGGGCGGAGATTCGTACTGTCACTACCGCAGAATGATATTGACCTCGAATGAGTTAGCTATCTCATGGGAAGAGTGGGGACAGGATGTGGAAAGGGCAAGAAACCATTAGGGGCATGCACAGATTAAGACAAGTCCTGGACTAAACAGCATTATCAATTGAGATTCCTAGGAATTTGAGGACTGGGCTTAATCTGTGTACGGGAAACCACCTGTTACGTTCCCCAGTTTCTGTGTTGTGGGTTTTGTTTGTATGTGTGTGTTTCAGGATGGATTCCTGAAATTCCCCCAATCAGCTGATTGGTCGGCCACATTGCTAATTGGCACCGACCCCGCCCTCACGTCAGAGGATACAGCTGTATCCCATTACAGACTCCTTCTAAGATACATACCTGCAAAGAGCAGGTATGCCAGTGTTTTGTTGCTCAGAAGAGAGATGATTAGTGTGTTCCGTGTTGGTTGTTAAGAGAGCAGATTGATATATCCTGTGTTGGTTGTTTCTCAGAGAGAGCTGATGGTTATGTTCTGTGTTTGTTGCTCAGACAGAGAGATGATTAGTATGTCCTGTTTTTGCTGAGACCGGTTTTTGTTAAGTACTTTATAGCCGCTGCTTCTAAGGTATGTGTGTCCCCATAGGACGCAGTGTTTTTGATTATTGAAATTGTTTACTTACATGTGTATTCTGTTTCAGTTGTTCCCAGGGGGAAGGGGAAGGCACCTAGGGAGTACTTAGGCAAGAGGCCTGCGGGCATACAAACTGTAGTATTTACTGTCTATACGCACTAGGTAAGACCTGGGTAGACAACTCCCTGTATTTTGGTTCAAACACCAGGTGGTGCTAAGTTAAGTATGTAGTGGGTAGGCAGGTAAGGTAGAGGGGGCTTTGTCATTTACTTTCTTTGGTTCCGTTCAACCTTTTCCACAAATGTGTGAAGGAATAAATTCCCAGTAAACGGTAAATTGTCTGCCTTTTGTCATCCTTACATCTACAGTCCCATTCCTCTTTCACGCCACAGGGAGTGGAGTTGTAGCAGGGTGTTGCGTTCCCTCTTCCTAGAGGTCTGCATAACACCACCCCTAACTGTTTGTCAATTATTTCATGCACAATTAAAGACAAGCGTACAAAAGACAGATTGGTTGATGTCAGCCAAACCCTTTATTCACATCTAGTATTTACTCCAGACCACTTAGTCAGAAGAACAGAGAGGTATTTAGTGCTTTGTAGATGGGAGAGTGCTGTGCTGTTTGTAAACAGATGGTATTTAAGGACTAAGATGAACAGGTAATAAGCTGTGTTACAGTATGTGGTTGACATTCTGTTTATTGCTCATTGTATAGTCATGAGAAAACAAATACAGCAACTTTTTCCTCCCTGTGAAGAAAAAGTTCAGGCAGCACGCTACTGAATATTACCCAATATTTAATGGGTAATCCTGTCAGCACATCTATGGAACAACTGTACTATGGAACTCATTAGCATGAAAAGCAAAGTCAAGTAAGGCTGTGTCACATCAGGGCTGAATGAAAATAAGAGCTTCATTTGTTTGACAGGCTCTTTGTAATACTAATGTCTCTAGGAGTCCCACTCTGTTCTTCTCTCAGTTTCTGGAATGACAGACCAGTTAGGAGATTGGGTACCTAAGGCCAGCCAGTTAAAATCATCCACCTGGTTCCAGTTGTTCCTCTCCCGGTCCAGACCAGACACCTTGAAGTCCTGGTCCAGACCCAGGTAGGACCAGGCAAAGGGGGCAAAGCGCACCCCTTGGCAGTCCTCTATGATGGCGCGGCTGGTGACATGCAGATAGACCTGTGTGTCGGTGGTGTGGTGAGTCCGTAGTTGCTGGCATGGGAAGGAGAGGGTGCTGCCAGTGCAGTGGTCCACAAACACAGAGCTGGACACTGGCCCAGAGAAGATTTCACAGTTCTGGACATGTTTGATGTGGATGGTGCTGGGGGAGCCCATGAGTCTGACCTTGCAGTTGGTCAGGTGGGTCAGTAGAACATCCTGTTGTTTAATCTCCGCCCCAGACTTGGTCAGCACCTGCCAAAAATAAACAGTGGTCAGACAGTTAAGATTACATACCTGCAAAGAGCAGAATCTAAACCACAATTGACTAGAAACATTCTCAGAAGAAATGATTGAATCTTGTTATGTTAGGGACTGTTACCTGGGCCTCAAAGTGGGAGAAGCCACACTGCTCTGGGGGGCTTATGGCTCCGTCCACTTTAGTTCGGCCAGAATCCTTAGGTGTTACAGATGGAGCTGGTGGGTCTACTTTGGGTGTATTTGCTGCGCGCGACCTAAAGGCGAACTTCTTCTTGGGGAGAATCTCGTCTCTCTTCTCAGCCAGAGAGTTCTGTAGTTTCTGGAGCGCCGCCTGGGCCTGTCTCAGCTCGTACTGCGGTAAAAACACCATGCTATCGTTTAGAAACTTCTGGAGGAACTGTGTTTTAGTAGTCACTTTCTCCAAGGTTTGAGTGGCCAGGGCGCGGTCAGTAGCCCCCGAGCAGCCCTCCAGTAACTCCTCGATTGTTGCCCTTTCACTACTGAACGTCGCGGTGAAAAACCCACTCTTCTCCTCCGTGACAGACTGGCTATGTTTCGCTTCTTTCTTTCTCTCCACGTCCTCAATTCTATCCTGTTCTCGTTTAAGCATCCTGTCCGGGATCTTAATGCCGGACTCACTGGGACCAGAATCCTCGTTTGCCTGACAAATACTACTCTCCCCGTCCATGTTTTCACTGATGTTGTTTGAATGCGGAAGAGATGCGGTTGCTTCGTAACAAACGGCCTTCTTATTGGATAAATCTCTCCTCTCTTGTGACTATACTGTCATTCCATTGGTGGATTAGGGAGCGTTGTTTGCTACATTCTCCCACTCCCACCCATGTTCATGCATAATTGTTTAAACCCATAACAAATATCCAGTGGTGGAAGGAAAAAGTACCCCATTTTCATACTTGAGTGAAAGTAAAGTTACGTTACTAGAAAATGACCAAATTAAAAGTGAAAGTCACCCAGTAAAATACTACTTGAGTAAAAGTCTATATATACGTAAGTATCAAAAGTAAATGTTTTTTTTCTAAAATATACTTAAGTATCAAAATTAAAAGTATCAATTATTTCAAATGTCTTATATTAAGCAAACCAGACAGCATGATTTAAAACAATGTAATACTAATTTACAGAGAGCTAGTGTCACACTCCTAAACTTAGTAATAATTTACTAATGAAGCATTTGTGTTTAGTGAGTTTGCCAGATCAGATGCAGTAGGGATGACCAGGGATTTTCTCTTGATAAGTGTGTGAATTGGACCAGTTTCCTGTCCTGCTAAGCATTCAGAATGTGACAAGTACTTTTGGGTGTCATTGAAAATGTGTGGAGTAAAAAGTACATTATTTTCTTTAGGAATGTAGTGGAGTAAAAGTTGTCCAAAATATAAATAGCAAAGTACAGATACCCTCAAAAACGACTAAAGTAGTACATTAAAGTATTTTTACTTAAGTACTTTACACCACTGCAAATATCCATATATAATGACGTTCATGTTTTATTGTGCCCCATTGCGAAAGCAAGTGGAAGGATGACAGTGCACATATTAAGCAAAACCTGAGCTTTAATCTAGGAGAATATAATAAACATTTCAGAATAGTAAAGTAGTATATCAGTAGCCACCTTCACAGTAGGTGTAGAAGAGTTTATTATGCATTTCTCAATGTCACATACACCTCACTTTCACATACAGTACCTGTTAATTCTTCTGCAGGAAGAAATAACTGCACTCTTCCAGTGTAGACTGCTGATGCAAGTATAAGAAATGGGTCTGTAGTTTAAGGAACACAATAGGCCTATATGAATTTACACCAGAATAGACTGAATTACATACAGTGTGTGTGGATGACCCCCATCTCATCACTGTGAATATGATTAATTGTGTTACATTGGCGATGACTTATAAAATCTGTGTCCCCATTGGAGGGTATGTGAGTGGAATAACGCCCTCGTTTTGCTGATCTCTCAGTTGCCACAATGTACAGCTTCCTCAATTACTTTATCAGCCACATCAAGGTGTGGCATCTGCTAGTGGCCCGCCCCCTACCGTTCATAATGGCCAAGTCTACTGTAAAACAATTTCCTATTCATAGGGGAGAAGAATTATGAAATATCTGTCATGAAAGTAAAAAAAAAAAAAACTTTAATGAATGGTAGAACATAGTTTTTCAGTATTTAGAGTGTAGTGACTATTTGTCCGTTCTATGTTACTTCTATGGAATATTGCATCGCTATCTGTAGAATGCTCTGATGTTACTGCCTTCTTCTGGAGCGGCACTACCCGTGCTGTGATGGCGAGGAAACCCCGTTGACAAGGCACTGCTTTTTCATGACGGTGAGTTTCCCTTTGAGTGTATTATAATTTTGTGATAAAATTTCTAGGAAAAAACACACACAACCTCCTTCCTCCCTTCCTTCGGGGAGGGAAGAGAGTGAGAGTGGAGAGAAATCTATCTGAGACAGAACAGGGACAGTGAGAAAAATATGAGTGGGAGAGGGAGAAGAAGGAGGAGGAGGAGAAGGAGGGGGGAGCAAATTAAAAGTTGCCAAATGGAGATATTGGGTTTCAAGAGGAGTGAGACAGGAGTAAGGGTTTGCCTTCTTTCAGTCGTCTTTATGTTATGCTAATCGAAAAAAACACCTAGGTATCGACACTGTTTAGCCGTGTGAACGAATTCTATCCGACGATTCGAAATAGGCGACAACGGCTAGCTAACCTTGAACAGGCCGATGTTTACAAGTAAAAGTCCGCGGTCAAATAGCTAGCCCAAAGAGCTGTTACCGAAGACTCTGCGCGCTCGTAAATTCCACGATTGAAATATGTCTGTTCAGCCAATCGAGAGAAATCTGACGTTTTGCATTGCATGCTGGCAGATGAGCTAAATAGGAGACAAATGGTAACCTCTGAAGTCTACCCCAGCACAGCAGAGAAAGAGAGCACGTCAGCGACCAGCTAGAGGCTGGGAGGACAGGCTTTTTGTGCTCGAATGCGATTATCATTGTCTGTCGATTCAGTCTATTTTTGGACATAAATCGCAAGCTGTACATCAGCTGGTGGTCTAAACGATGTTTCCAAAGCTTAAAACCGTGGCACGACTTTCGTTGCTAGCTGTTTGTCTGATGGCACATTGATGCTACAATTTGGGAGGGTGTCATTACTATTTCAAAATTCAATTGGAGCTAAATGTGTCTACTATTCTTTGGATAAACTGATTTATAAATTACTCCGACCCTGACTAGCCATATCGTCTTGTACGCCTACTCCGACCACTAATTTGGTGACTAAGCTAGGTGCAGGGGAGAGGAAACACCATATTTTCAATAGCTTGGGCAACTGGCAAGCTAACAACGTTTTAGCTAGCCGCTGCTTGTTTTCCACATGCTCAAAATTCTGTGAAATGTGGAAAATTTAACTAGCTAAATATTCCAGGATTTATTGAGTGCATTTATGCCAGTTATTTGACACGTGTGGGCATCCCCCCCCCATTTAGTGGTGCTAGATAATCCTGCCCCTATGACAAAATAACCCCTCATTAGAGGTTAGCTAGCCGATTAGCCAACGTTAACCTGGTGATGGTGTCGTAGTTGTCAGCAAATATCTCAAAACGGACACACTTGAAGAGATCCTTCAAAGAGCAGGTGTATCGGTGTAACTTGTGAAATAAAATATTGTTTTATTGTTTTATTCATTTTTTGTTGGTGGAAAGCTGAATATAAAGTGGCACTCTTAACTGCGTATGCTAGCAGCTAGCTAGATATTTGGGCTGCTAGCAAAAATACAGCTAGTTGTTTCACAATTCCAAAACAACCAGTTTTATTAACTATTAATCGTGTAATTCCCTACATTGAGCTACTCAATTGTAGCTGAGACATTTTATGACGCATTTTTTTTGCCTTATTAGGCTTGGTTCTTTCTCAACCAAAGATGGTGGCCGAGTCGCCATTTTGTTTTAACGACTGGTTAAATGTGTTCAAGAGCACAATGTTACATCACTGACTTGACACAATGTATCACATTTGTCATTCGACATGGCGTCGAATGAAAGACACAAAATAAGTCAAAAATGAAAATGTTGCTACCGTTGGACACATCACACCCCTATCACACCACCTTGTTTAACCCAGGCATTGCAGCATTGCAGCTCTGAATTAACAAAATACACAGCTTCACCTTGAGAATATTCTAAGGCTACATTTACTGTTTTGCTCCTCATTGCTATTCACCACATTATTAACTGTTTTATGTCCCCTTTCACCACGATACAAAGCCAGCATTTTTGGAGTTAGTTCTGTGGAATGTTGTTGGCTGTAAAACAAAGCAAATGCTTTGTAAACCTTCAACTCCCAAACAAACAACATTTTAAAGGGAACAGGGTGGAGTTATTTACACTTTGATGACCATCTTCATTTAATGGGAGGTGACAGGAGAGTAGACC
Source organism: Oncorhynchus keta (assembly GCF_023373465.1). Taxonomy (NCBI): domain Eukaryota; kingdom Metazoa; phylum Chordata; class Actinopteri; order Salmoniformes; family Salmonidae; genus Oncorhynchus; species Oncorhynchus keta. The sequence continues at coordinate 35,141,832 of NC_068444.1, read as the reverse complement.
AATGTGCAGGAGAAGAGACAAGGGTAGGGGCGGGAGCTTCACTCTCAATACTGCACTTTTAATACCATTGTTCTTAACTTCTCTCTTTCTGTGCCTCCCCCATCTCTCTTGTCTCTCACTCTGCCCACTACTCCATCACAGCAAATAAAAGGTGGTGGTTAATGAATGATTCCATGCTCGCTGTCAGAAAGCTGTGAGTGTTTTATTGTATCGTCAACTGTTACCACACCAGAGATAAGCATGCAGATACAGTCTGAGACACACACACAGGAGGAGACTGAGGAGAGGATTGCTCATAATAATTGCTGGAATGAAGTGAATGGAAATATATTAAAAAACCATGTGTTTGATACCATTCCATTATTTCTCCATTTCAATCATTACTATGAGCCCGTCCTCCCCAGGTGCCACTGTCCGCCTGTGACCCACCCAGCATGTCCTCTGTGTTGTCTCACTGTTTATGTCTCTGCATTACTTTCCATAACTATTTTGTGCTCACAAGCATTCATAAGAATTGTTGCAGCAATGTAGAATAGTCAAGAGGATTTAGAATAAGATCTTTTGCATTTATGAGCTTTTTAGCATAGTTGCAGTATACAGTTAAAATAGGATATCTCCCCCTTCCTCTTATCCTTTCCTCCATTACACCTCTTTCTACTCACTTCACTCCCCTGTCACTTCATCCCTCTCTCTGCTCTCTCCTCACCCAGGTGTCATGGATGATGAGGACGATCGCCGTCTTCTGGATATTATAGGGTAAATCCATATAACACATAAATCACAAACACTATCTATAACACATCTACAAACATCTAACACTAAGGCATTAGTAATGGCAAGTGGAACAGATAAATCTGGTGCCCAGGGGTTACGAATGTTAAATAATAATTATATCTATTTTTTTTCTAAAGTCAAATTCGGATGTTCTCTGACTGAAGCTCTCTCCCTCCTTCTGTCCTCCAGGGATGTGCAGGCGTTGAATGACTACCTCCACGGCTCCACCAACAAGTCTGTGAGTGTCTCCCCCTCTGGTCTACTAGTTCATCCATGCCCATTTCAAGTCATAGAATATTAGCACGCTGCTTTGCATACAGGTGAAGTGACGTGTTTTTTCTCCCTCAGATTGAGGAGGATGACGTGACGAACGCAGCTTACGGCTCTGCCGGAACCTTCTTCACCAGTAACACTGTGAGTAGAAATAAATCTTCACTTACCTGCTGGTAATGGGTTTATAAACTGATGGAGCCTGCATAGTTATAAAGTGTTCTCTTTCTCTCAGGCTGGCTCTAACTCCGGCCTCAAAGATGAAGAGTTTGAGGATTCAGCAGGGGTGGGCCTCCAGCTTTCCAGTAGCCTATCGTTCATTGAGGATGAGCTGGGGGGAGAAGCTTCTCCAGGAGGAATGGATCTTGGCGGAGGAGAGGACCAGCCCTTTGACATCCTGCAGAAGTCTCTCATGGAGGCAGACATCACTGAACAGACTCTGGAACAGGAGGCCATGCTAGACTCCCAACCACCTCCCCCTCCTCTCCCCTCGGCCCCCTCCCCATTCCCCCCCCAGCTGGTCTCGGGGGGGTACGGCAGCGGGGTCACCACATCGACTGCAGCTTTTCCCAGTGGTCAGTTCCTCCAGGGTGTGTCCCAGCTGCCTAATGGCCAGGCAGGGGGGCACATCCAGGTGTTGGGGTCCTTTGGCGGGGGAGGGGTCCAGCAGATCCTCCTCCGGCAGGGTGGTGGGGTAGGGGGGGCGGTGGGGGGAGTAGCTGCAGGGGGGCAGGTGTTTGCCACTCCCTCCCCAGTGGGCCAGGTGAACCAGGTAGGCTTGCCCTTTAAGAACATCCCCCTGCAGAATATCATCATCCAGAGAGGACCTGGGGGCGCCCAGGCCCTGGTCAGACCTATCCAGCCCAAACCCCTTCAAGCTGGGGCTCAGACAGTCTATAGCCTGGGACTCCAGACCACAACCAACACCATGGTTAACACCGCGGCCCAGGGACACTACACAGCTAACGGCTCCATCCTGGTCCACTCTCCCTTGGGGCAGCAGAACCAGGGACAGCAAGGCCAGGCCAACCTGCCCCCGGGGCAGTACCTGGTCCACCACAATGGCCCCTCAGACCCATCCCAATCAACCCTGCTAGCCAATCAGAACACAGTACAGCTCGTCGCCGGGCAGAACTTCACGGCGGCGGGAGGTCAGCTGATCCAGGTGGGAGGCAGCCAGGTGGGAGTAGGAGGAGCCATGACCCAAACATGGCAGAATTTTCCTGGTACGAACCCTGCCCCAGTACAGGCGGCATCAAACCAGGGGCGTCTGACGCTGGTTGGAACGGCGACTGGGGTTCGAGGGCAGGTGTCGGGCAGCCCAGTGCAGCGCCTCGTACTGTCTCAGACTCAGAACAGCAGCTCCCTCTCCCCCCTGTCCCTCTCTGGTACTGGTACTGCCTCACAGGAACAGGAGTACTCACAGGTATTAACTACAACTCTCTTCCTCACTTAATTATTACCTCCTTGTATGCGTTTCTATAATATGTTTTTGTATTGTTTTGTTCTCCAATTCCTCAGGACAAGCAGGCTCAGACACAACTCGTCAACCTCCTTGGAAACAAAGGTTTGTGTTTGTGTTTTTGTGTGTTGTTGTTATAGATGTATATAAACCCCTCTCCTGACTTCTGTTTCTCATTTGTTTCCTAGCTGTGAAAACAATGACCTACATCAGCCAAGATGCCCCGCTAAACACGCAGGTATTATACATGTTACACTGTGTGTGTGAGGTCATGAAATGTTGTCAGCTGGTGATTGTCATGCCTGTCTCACAATAACTGATTGACTTTTAAGTAACATAAACTGTTTAAAATGTTTAACATATCCAGCTTCCATGCTTTGCTTACAATCCACTAATGCAGACCTTTGGAACATCTGAATTTTAAAAAGTCGAATAAATACATTTAATATAGCCTACACCATCACAATAAATCCATTATTTATTTTAGGCAGGTCTAAATATGTCGTCCTTATGTTATGCCGTATGACTGTGGGCTATGCTAGATCATTTAGCAGGCAAGATTTGCTTTTCATTTTTGTGGCATTATTTTATAGTTAGAAGAATACAATTGAACATAGCTGAATAAAATTGAAAGGATATTTTTCTCAGGTAGTGCACACATGCAGCTATTCTGTGTTGAGCGGTTAACAAAGAAACCGGTCCTCCTATATGCTTCATTTAGAGTTATTTATGCAACTTTACTTGTGATACAAACGTTGGGCTATATGTTTTGATTTCTAACACATTCTAAGGCTGCATGATGCTACTCTAATGATGATTTGAAAAAAGTCACATGAAAGGCAAGCGCAGGATTTCTTGCACAGGCTGCACACTTCATCAGTCTCTCATTCACAATTTGACAAGCACTGATAATATTCTCACCCATAAGATTATTCTTAGTAACATATTATTTAGAATGGCCCAGAGAAAACTAAAACATGTCATCCGTAGCCTGCACTTGTCACGCCCTGACCATAGAGAGCCTTTGTTTTTCTATGGTATAGTAGGTCAGGGCGTGACTGGGGGGTTTTCTAGTTATAATTTTTTATGTGGGGTTCTAGTTTAGTTTTTCTATGTTGGTGTTTGGTATGATTCCCAATTATAGGCAGCTGGCTATCGTTGTCTCTAATTGGGGATCATATTTAAGTAGCATTTTGTCCACCTGTGTTTTATGGGATATTGTTTTGAGTTAGTGTATGTTACGGTTTGTTGTTTGTTTCGTGCCAGGTAGGTTTTTAATATGCCAGGTAGGCTACACTGTGAAGTGTATTAATGTGCTTCAATTTTAAGCAATAAATTTGGCAGCACGAGAAAGCTGGCATCCTCTTTTTAAATAGTGTTCAGTCAAAACTATGTTTTCACACGTGATTGAACAAAGCTTATAAGAACACATGATTCACTAGGCTCTAGGCTCTCCAACTGTGTTCCAGGGGTCTTGGGACTATAGGCTACGTTTGAGGTTATTTAGCCACTTTAGTTGTGATACAAACCTTATAAAAACATATAGGCCCATGGGCTAAGATGCATGAGATGATTTGAAAAAGTTGTGCTGTTTCTGGCCTTAGACTGCACACGCTTGGCATCATTCACAAGTGACAGATTTGTACCTTGTCAGCTCTGGGATTCGATCCAGCAGCCTTTTGGGTTACTTGCCCAACACTCTAACCACTAGGCTATGCACTTGAATAGCCAATGGCAGAAGCTTTTCCCATGGTTCATTTTCATGCTAGTCAGGTAGGTACGCCCCCCGATTTATAAAGTGAAGCGATGTGCTTGATATTAGGAAAGTTGAGAAATAAATATAGTAGGCCTCGCCTATAGAAAGCGGATGGGATCCTCTTCTTTTTAATAGTGGCCTATAGAAATATTGCGAAACATGGGTTTACAGACCTGTGTGGTGGTGATGATGATGATATTGAAATATGTCTCTTGTAGGTCAGTGCTCAGAAGAGGCCGGCCCCTCAGCAGCTCACCAGAGGAGGAATGTAAGTACTGTATGTGTATAGATGCCGTGTGTGTGTGTGTGTGCATTCAGTGCTCTTGTGAAAGTCTACACACCCCTTGCACAGTTTTCAAATTTTGCTGCCTTATAGGTCCAATGCATCTGTTTTTATCTCAATATCAAATCATTTCTGGGTAACAATTAAGTGCCTTACTGTGATTGTTTTCAATTATAATGGTCAAAAAGAAACAAAATAGCAAGAATGGCTCTCTTGAGTGTTGAGTGTTCCTGTATTGTCCAGTCTCCACCCTGACTTACATCTTCTTAAAATAACCTGAGGCAAGGTTTGAATATTGCTGTCCATCAATGATTCCCTACCAAATGTACTGAGCTTGAGCAATTCTGACAAAAAACAATGGATGTACGTTGCCTTAAGAGTTGAGCAAGGTTGGTAGAATCTTATTCAAAATGATTCACAGCTGTAATGGCTGCCAAAGATGCTTCCACTAAGCATTAACTCTGGGGTATGAAGACATGCAATCAATACATCCTCAATTTCCATTTCATAGTCATTTGTAGAATTTTCTGTGATTTTTCTTTCACTTTGGATTGGTTTTCATTTAATCGTTTTTAGATAGAATTTTAAGGCAGCAAAATGTGAAGACTGTGCAAGGGGTGTGTAGACTTTAACTAGGGACTGGATATGTGCGTGTCAGTGGTGTACCGCAGTTTTGCTGGGCACCCCCTTGGGGGGCTTCTGGAGTGTGTGTGTGTAATAAGTGTACTATGTGTGTCTCCCCAGGATGCTACAGCAGTTGAGGATGGATCATTCGGGGGTTCTGTCACCTGACATCGCCCGCTTCACCTCATTGGATGACGCACTGCACAGACTCCTCCCCTACCACGTGTTCCATGGAGCTCCGCCCAACAGGGAAGAGTTTTCCCAAGGTCAGCTGTTTGTTCACCCGCCGGAGGTGCATATGCGACAGCCCAAAGTCAGACACTAACACGGAGCCCAAATCCGAGCACATACATTTATTTTGTCCCCCCACATCAAAGAGATCACTACACCCAGGTTAAAATATCAAAACAAACTCTGAACTAATTACATTAATTTGGCTATAGGTCAAAAGCATTAAACACTTATGGCAATTTAGCTATCTAGCTTGCACTTGGCTTGCTGTTGCTAGCTAATTTGTCCTGGGATATGAACATTGAGTTGTTATTTTACCTGAAATGCACAAGGTCCTCTACTCCGACAATTAATCCACAAATAAAACGGTCAACCGAATCGTTCTAGTCATCTCTCCTCCTTCCAGGTTTTGTATTCTTTGAACTTATATGGTGATTGGCATCTAAACTTTCATAGTATTACCACGACGACTGACAACACAGTTCGTCTTTCAATCACCTACGTGGGTATAACCAATGAGATGGTACGTGGGTATCTGCTTCTATAAACTAATGAGGAGATGGGAGAGGCAGGACTTGCACTGCGATCTGCATCACAAATAGAACTGACTTCTATTTTAGCCCTTGGCAACGCAGACCGCGAGCAGTGTGGGTGCAATAATGGAATAATCTAGATTTCTAAATTTATTTTGCAACACTCGCGCATGCGATGTGAGCGGTGTAGTCAGGGTATAATGTGGTTTTCCAACAGCAAGGCTCAAATCAACATGGCAGTCTATGAAATGTTTTCGTTAGAATGTCAAAATAATCATCTAACCCCCATATCACACAAACTGAAATCATAATATAATATTGTTTCCACATTGTATAATCGATTAGTGAGAGAGAGACTCAAATATCACATTTATTTGAATGTATCCGCTGTACACATAAATTCCGGCAAATTTGTTCCTGTTTCAGTCATGTATTTGTGTGGGTAAAACATAAACACCCTAATGATTGGTTGACAATAGAGGCTCCCACAATGCATGCGATGGCTGCAGTTGGGGAAAAGCAACTGAAGAAACGTCATTAACTTCGATGATGATTTTCGTAAAGTTCATGGCGTTGACATGTTGGTGTGACGCTGCTTGCTTAGCGAGTACCACTTCCTCCTGATTCGGCTCACACTGAGGCTTGAACCTTGGACCTGTGCCTTGCTAGCACATGTGACCGCTCTCCTGAAGTGTCTTACCAGTCGGCCCCACTCAAATAGCTAGCTATTTGCTAGTGTAAGTAGGGACACTTCAGGCTGAGGAGTACATTTTATACATCTCATGTGCTACGTAGGTGGCAGTCGGACAATTATTGTCCCCAGAATGCAACACTTTGAATGGCGGTGACCAACGATGCTCACCGACTTGACAAAAGTGATCTGCTCGCGCATTAAGATGGGCATGATGCAATGCTTTGCTCTCACACAGTCACCCAGAGTATCTGCGCTTGTGCACGGGTGCGCTTCACGCTGCTACAACGTGGTAGTTGCAGGATCAAAACAGCTGAGGGTTTAGCCTTGCGCTTCAACACTCCAGGTTGTTGCGGAAATTGACCCACTACTACTGTTTAAGTCGTGCACCTACGTCATCTCCCTAAATCTACCTTTAATCAAAGGTAGGCTCAATTCAATCAATCCCTATCCCAGTCTGCTGTTCCCGCATGCTTCAAGAGGGCCACCATTGTTCCTGTTCCCAAGAAAGCTAAGGTAACTGAGCTAAATGACTACCGCCCCGTAGCACTCACTTCCGTCATCATGAAGTGCTTTGACTAGTCAAGGACCATATCACCTCCACCCTACCTGACACCCTAGACCCACTCCAATTTGCTTACCGCCCAAATAGGTCCACAGACGATGCAATCTCAACCACACTGCACACTGCCCTAACCCATCTGGACAAGAGGAATACCTATGTGAGAATGCTGTTCATCGACTACAGCTCGGCATTTAACACCATAGTACCCTCCAAGCTCGTCATCAAGCTCGAGACCCTGGGTCTCGACCCCGCCCTGTGCAACTGGGTACTGGACTTCCTGACGGGCCGCCCCCAGGTGGTGAGGGTAGGCAACAACATCTCCACCCCGCTGATCCTCAACACTGGGGCCCCACAAGGGTGCGTTCTGAGCGCTCTCCTGTACTCCCTGTTCACCCACGACTGCGTGGCCACGCACGCCTCCAACTCAATCATCAAGTTTGCGGATGACACAACAGTGGTAGGCTTGATTACCAACAACGACGAGACGGCCTACAGGGAGGAGGTGAGGGCCCTCGGAGTGTGGTGTCAGGAAAATAACCTCACACTCAACGTCAACAAAACTAAGGAGATGATTGTGGACTTCAGGAAACAGCAGAGGGAACACCCCCCTATCCACGTCGATGGAACAGTAGTGGAGAGGGTAGCAAGTTTTAAGTTCCTCGGCATACACATCACAGACAAACTGAATTGGTCCACCCACACAGACAGCATCGTGAAGGAGGCGCAGCAGCGCCTCTTCAACCTCAGGAGGCTGAAGAAATTCGGCTTGTCACCAAAAGCACTCACAAACGTCTACAGATGCACAATCGAGAGCATCCTGGCGGCCGTATCACCGCCTGGTACGGCAACTGCTCCGCCTACAACCGTAAGGCTCTCCAGAGGGTAGTGAGGTCTGCACAACGCATCACCGGGGGCAAACTACCTGCCCTCCAGGACACCTACACCACCCGATGTTACAGGAAGGCCATAAAGATCATCAAGGACAACAACCACCCGAGCCACTGCCTGTCCACCCCGCTATCATCCAGAAGGCGAGGTCAGTACAGGTGGATCAAAGCTGGGACCGAGAGACTGAAAAACAGCTTCTATCTCAAGACCATCAGACTGTTAAACAGCCACCACTAACATTGAGTGGATGCTGCCAACACACTGACTCAACTCCAGCCACTTTAATAATGGGAATTGATGGGAAATTATGTAAAATATATCACTAGCCACTTTAATCAATGCTACCTAATATAATGTTTACATACCCTACATTGTTCATCTCATATGTATATATACTATATATATACTGTACTCATCTACTGCATCTTTATGTAATACATGTATCACTAGCCACTTTAACTATGCCACTTTGTTTACATACTCATCTCATATGTATATACTGTACTCGATCCCATCTACTGTATCTTGCCTATGCCGCTCTGTACCATCACTCATTCATATATCTTTATGTACATATTCTTTATCCCCTTACACTTGTGTGTATAAGACAGTAGTTTTGGAATTGTTAGTTAATTACTTGTTGGTTATTAGTGCATTGTCGGAACTAGAAGCACAAGCATTTCGCGACACTCGCATTAACATCTGCTAACCATGTGTATATGACAAATAAAATTTGATTTGATTTTAAACTTGACCTATCACGTTATGTATTACTGCCCCACAGTGGCAAGAAGTGACCTCCCAAAAAACACAACTATACAACACATACAGTTGGAAGTTGGAAGTTTACATACACTTAGGTTGGAGTCATTAAAACTCGTTTTTCAACCACTCCACAAATTTCTCGTTAACAAACTATAGTTTTGGCAAGTCAGTTAGGACATCTACTTTGTGCATGACACAATTCTTTTTTCCAACAATTGTTTACAGATTGTTGGATTGTTTACAGATTGTTTACAGATTATTTCACTTATCATTTAAGGTGTCAATTCCAGTGGGTCAGATTAACATACATTAAATTGTCTGTGCCTTTAAACAACTTGGAACATTCCAGAAAATGATGTCATGGCTTTAGCAGCTTCTGATAGGATAACTGACATCATTTGAGTCAATTGGAGGTGTACCTGTGGATGTATTTCAAGGCCTACCTTCAAACTCAGTGCCTCTTTGCTTGACATCATGGGAAAATCAAAATAAATCAGTCAAGACCTCCGAAAACAAATTGTAGACCTCCACAAGTCTGGCTTATCCTTGGGAGCAATTTACAAACACCTGAAGGTACCACGTTCATCTGTACAAACAATAGTACGCAAGTATAAACCCCAAGGGACCACGCAGCCGTCATATCGCCCAGGAAGGAGACGCGTTCTGTCTTCTAGACATGAACGTACTTTGTTGCGAAAAGTGCAAATCAATCACAGAACAACAGCAAAGGACCTTGTGAAGATGCTGGAGGAAACGGGTACAAAAGTATCTATATCCACAGTAAAACGAGTCCAATATCGACATAACCTGAAAGGCCGCGCAGCAAGGAAGAAGCCACTCCTCCAAAACCGCATTAAAAAAGCCAGCCTACGGTTTGCAACTGCACATGGGAACAAAGATCGTACTTTTTGGAGAAATGTTCTCTGGTCTGATGAAACAAAAATAGAACTGTTTGGCCATAACAACCATCGTTATGTTTGTAGGAAAAAGGGGGAGACTTGCAAGCCGAAGAACACCATCCCAACCGTGAAGCACGGGGGTGGCAGCATCATTTGTGGGGGTGCTTTGCTGCATCAGGGACTGGTGCACTTCAGAAAATAGATGGCATCATGAGCAAGGAAAATTATGTGGATATATTGAAGCAACATCTCAAGACATCAGTCAGGAAGTTAAAGCTTGGTTGCAAATGGACCTTCCAAATGGAGAATGACCCCAAGCATTCTTCCAAAGTTGTGGCAAAATGGTTTAAGGACAACAAAGTCAAGGTATTGGAGTGGCCCTCACAAATCCCTGACCTCAATCCTATAGAACATTTGTGGGTAGAACTGAAAAAGTGTGCGTGAGCAAGGAGGCCTACAATCCTGACTCAGTTACTCCAGCTCTGTCTGGAGGAATGGGCCACAATTCATCCAACTTATTTTGGAAGCTTGTGGAAGGCTACAGGAAACGTTTGACCCAAGTTTAACAATTTAAAGGCAATGCTACCAAATACTAATTGAGTGTATGTAAACTTCTGACCCACTGGGAATGTGATGAAAGAGATAAAAGCTGAAATAAATCATTCTCTACTATTATTCTGACATTTCACATTCTTAAAATAAAGTGGTGTTCCTAACGGACCTAAGACAGATCATTTTTACGAGGATTAAATGTCAGGAATTGTGAAACTTTGTAAACTTACGACTTCAGCCGTGCGTGGCTCCTAGCCTCCCCTGCATACAGTAGATAGGCGACTTTCTTTACTAACACTAAAACAAAAACTGAAACTACAAAAAATGTAACTGTTTTTATAGAACTTAAGCTAAATAAAAACTAGTAAAGTGGATCTGCAAAACTGAATTTCAAATAAAAAATGGCAAACTAAAAGAAAAGGGAAAAGCAAAACTATAATAACCTTGATTCCTAATGTGATGTGTGGACTTGATAATCACAATTTAGGCTAATAATATAACTCAATCACTGTTTGTAAAAATGCATGAGCACGTAGTGATGTAGAGTTGGCCTAGCCTATAAATACAATTTTATTTGTCACATGCTTCATAAACAACAGGTGTAGACTAACAGTGAAATGCTAACTTATGGGTCCTTTTCCAACATTGCAGAGTTAAAGATAAAAGAAATTACAATAATGACAAAAAATAACATGTCATTAAAGATACAGGGAGTACCAGTACTGAGTCGATGTACAGGAGTACGAGGTAATTGAGGTAGCTATACACATATAGGTAGTGGTAAAATGACTAGGCAAGTAGTAGCAGCAGCATATGTGGTGAGTGTGTGGCATCAGTATGCATGTGTGTGCGGGCGTATGTATGTGTTGTGGTGTCAGTGTAAGTACAGTCCAGTGTGTGTGCATAGAGACAGTGTAAGAGAGTTAGTGCAAAAAAAAAAAGGTAAATGCAGGTTGTCCAGGTAGCCATTTGATGCGCTATTTTGCGGTCTTGTTTAGCTGTCTTATGGCTTGGGGGTGGAAGCTGTTCAGGGTCCTGTTGGTTCCAGATTATGTGCACTGTAACCGCTTGCCAACAATTTATGGCTTGAGGGGGAATGTTGATCAATCTAATGTTCTAATACACTCGTTGATATTGAATAATAGAATATTAGTTTCCATGTTAAAAATTATACATTTTTGGGTCCATTTGTTGAAATTGAACAATAGAAAATTGGTTGAAATTGTTTACATTTCTTATTTTTCTACCATGTAAAATGTTCTAATTGACCTTTTGACCTGAAAGTTGAAATATTAGCGTGGCTGGAAAATTGGTTCAAGTGGATGCTACCATTTCAGTGCGGGGGAGATTCACCTCGTCTACACTGCAATGTGGTAAATTAATGTGGTCCTTGGAGTCTCACACACACAGTGATTATTTATTTTATATATAGCTTATGATCATTGATCTAATAAGCCTATTTAGATAAATGTATTATTTAAATATATTCAAACAGCGCTTAAAATTATCTCCTTTGCCTCTCCTCCCACAGACACGTTTGCGTAAAATCCCTGCTTCACTCCTCCCACATCTGTTGGATATAATGCAGATAGGCTATAGTCTAATTAACATTCACTTTCCCACTATAATATACTATTAGCCTACAAGTTAGGATAGTGGGGTGCAAAATAGCTGTGTTGTAGTGAATTTGGAGGGCAGCTCAACATGGGACACATACACACGATCCCAATATACTGTAATTTGTTTCATTGGGTGTGCTCATGTAGCCTACTAGCCTCCAGTCGCTAGAAGGATAGTTGCCATAAAGGGGTAATACTACTGTTAAAACTGTAATATGTAACTTTTTGGGCAACCTGACCAAATTGACATAGAAATGTGTGTTATAGATCTGTCATTTTCATTGAAAGCAAGTTTAAGAAGCAGTAGATTGGTTCTATATGCGCTATGTCTATGCTTCCAGTTAAGTTTAGCATTTGTGCATTTGACTTTCGGTTTTGTTAGACCAGCTTAAAAGATCTGAAAATACAATATTTTTGGTTATTTGGAAAGTTCACAGAGATTTAGATGTACAATGATTCTTTACACTATACATTGCTTAGTTTGCATAAATTCAGTTTGTGACAAAACATCTTCACAGTCCGTTTTTTTGGTTGTCCGAGAATGCCAAGGGTGTGCAAAGCTGTCATCAAAGCAAAGGGTGGCTATTTGAAGAATCTCAAATATAAAAAATATTTTGATTTGTTTAACACTTTTTTTGGTTACTACATTATTCATTATGTGTTATTTCATAGTTTTGATGTCTTCATTATTATTCTACAATGTAGAAAATAGTAAAAATAAAGAAAAACCCTTGAATGAGTAGGTGTTCTTAAACTTTTGACCTGTAGTATATATATTTGTATTGATTGTAAAAACACAAGCAAATTAGCTTCAAGTAATAATAATAATAATAAGTGATTTTAATTTCAGAAATCGGTTCTAAAGTATTGCCACACGTAGTAGTAGAGAGAGAGAGAGAGAGAGAGACACTCAGTGGACAGTTTTTTAAAATAAAAAAAATAAAAAATAATTACACAACCCTGTTCACGAAAATGATTAGCTCCTACAGAGTGAGTCACATGGGCGTGGCTTGCAATATAGAGCATTCAGTTATTATTCGATTGAACGTTTGAATGGGCAAAACGAGTGACCTAAGTGTGGTATGATCATTGGTGCCAGGCATGCTGGTCCCAGTATTTCTGAAACAGCTGGCCTCCTGGGCTTTTCACGTACGATAGTGTTTAGGGTCTACCGAGAATGGAGCGACAAAACACATCCAGTCAGCGGCAGTCCTGTGGGCAAAAACAGCTCGTTGATGAGAGGTCGAAGGAGAATGGCAAGAATTGTGCAAGCTAACAGGCAGTACACAAACGCAGCATAACCGTGGTGTTCAGAACAGCATCTCAGAACGCACAACTTGTCGGTCCTTGTCACGGATGGGCTATTACAGCAGACGACCACACTGAGTTCCACTCCTATTAACTAAAAATAAGAAGAAGCACGTGATCACCAAAACTGGATAATTGAGGAGTGGAAAAATATCTCCTGGTCCGACAAATCCAGGTTCATGTTGCGTAATGCGGTTGGTGGAGTCAGGATTTGCCGTAAGCAGCTGAGTCCATGGCCCCATCCTGCCTGGTGTCAACGGTACAGGCTGGTGGCGGTGGTGTAATGGTATGGGGAATGTTTTCCTGGCACACGTTAGGTCCCTTGATACTTGTTGAGCAATGGTTCCATTCCCTGAAGAATTTGGGCTGTTCTGGAAACAAAGGGGGTTCCGACCCGGTACTAGATGGGTTTACCTAATAAACTGGCCACTGAGTGTATGTGATCGTATTCAAATATGTAAGCAAGGTTTTAAATGATTATGTTTTAGTCAAATATTTTATCGGTTTTGGCTTCTTGTGGTCAATTTGCAGTCTACAAGAGAAAATCTTCCTGCGGCTGAATCTAGTTGATGATCCCTGAGAAAGGCTATATTGTTCATTAAATTAAGTTGCGATTTTTGCTAACTAAAAGACAGATCTTTTCATTGTCTTCTCTTTACAGCAGCGTTTCCCAAACTTGGTCCTGGGAACCCCAAGGGGTGCATGTTTAGTTTTTTGCCCTAGCACTACACAGATGATTCAAATAATCAAAGCTTGATGATTAGTTGATCATTTGAATCAGCTGTGTAGTGTTAGGGCAACAAAAACAAAAAAACGTGCACCCATTGGGGTCCCGAGGACTGAGTTTGGGAAACAATGCTTTACAGCAATAGTTTGGAAAGAAAATAGCTATGTTTTCCTGTAATTGTATTTTGAAGTATTGCAATATGCCTGGCTGGGCCTCTCTACGTTTCACTGACAGTCGCAACTCAACAATCATCTATTTGGTATTTGCCGTGTGCGCTGCCCAAATTGCGGGCCCTTCCTGCTGGAGGCAATGTGATTTTAAAAACAATCCACAGCTTGTTTTTTTCAAAGAAGCTCATAATCCTTTGTGGCCAAATTATGCATTCTGGTGCTGTAGCCTATTTTTGATGTTTTAATTTATTTATGTAATATACTATTTAGGCTTTAATTATGGCAATTGAATTCAATATGCTTTAGGGAAAGCTTAGCCATATGCCTTTGTTGCCCGAGAATACCAGAGGTGTCTTTAATGATAGAATGAATGCTTCAATCTAGTTTACACTGTTAAAGTTTTTCATCTCTCATTCTCTTAAGCAGTTAAGATGTTTAAGGACCGGGGACAAAATGCAATTAAAAAAATAATAATTAACAAATGACATCAGTTTAACTGGTTTTAAGGAAAATAAAAGCTGTGAAAACAACCAAACATGTTTCTGATAAGATTTCAGTTCGTCTTGGATGCATATTTTATGTGGTTGGAATACTATCGGCTTTTATGACGCTGATAAGGATAGGGACCGTCTGTAAAGGTGCAATCTCTCATTCACATTCTCTCAAGAGGCTGAATGAAATAAATCATATTTCTCCACTCCTGTTCATGAGTCAAAATGTAGGTTTTTTATATGAATTGGTATAGTGTCTCACAATCATTACACAGAACGTAGCTGCCACTGCAATCATCCTCTTTTACTTCTTCACCAAATCTTCCCCATAACATTAGGCTACCTACTGTTCTGACCCTCCTGTTTATTTTCAACTCTCCATTTCGCAGCTTTTCTCTTATTGAATTCAACTCAGACTTTTTGTCTCAGTGGATCGACGTTAACTTTATCTGCCCAAGTTCCCAAAACATTTGGCAATTGGTGTGTATTTGGTAAACTTACAGTTAGTCCCTAAATAAAAACCTCAATAGCCTATAGATAGCTTATAGATATGAACTGCGCAATAATGATACATTTATGGATTTTTAATGCATTGTTTTCTCTTTATTCAACCCGCCCGCCACCCACCCTTCATCCACGCCATATTTCATGACCCTAAACCCGTCCGCCCTGCGGACATAACCGCTGGGACTGCAGGTTGTGTGTCAACCCATGCACCACTAGTGTGTGTGTGTGTGTGTGTCTGTGTAACCACTGTATTCTGTCTCTTAACAGTGGATGATGAGTTTGAGTCGACGGCGACTCAGGTGTTGAAGAGGACCCAGGTCATGATCAACAAATACAGACGACTGCTGATGGTGGAGGCTGAGGTGAGTACGCACACACACAATTATTTTGAATCTTTGAAAAGTGTTGTGCTAACAGGAAGTCCCTTCCCCTCCCTGCAGCGCTCCAGTCCCTCCTCAGAGATGGTGATGATTGACAGGACCTTCAACCAAGAGGAGCGCCAGAACCTGACACAAGACAAACGTATGATACTGGTGGACCCAGGTGAGGAGGCGGGACTTGGCAGGGGTGTGGACCATTGAGCAAGTATGGACCATTGTTTTTTCTCATCGTCTCTCTCTCTCCCTCCATAGATGGCTTCTTGGAAGATTTCTGCTGTGGGGTGAAGACATCTCCCCTCTCTCTACCCTGCCTCCCCATGGACCCTCTCTCCACCCCCTCGTCCAGCCACGGCGGTAGACAGACGGGGAGGGGGGCGACCACAGACCCCCCTTACAGGACAGACCCCCAGTCGGGCTATGGAGACCCGGGGGGAGGAGGGAGAGGAGGAATAGACTCTTTTAAGAGTATCATGGACCTGAGGAGGACTCAACATAGCAACTATGGAAACAAAGCTGCCTCTAGCAACCACAGCAACTATCACCATGGCAATGTGGCTGCTACTGCCACAGTCGCGATGTCGACAGAGCCGGTACAGACTCAGTTCCTGTCTCACCTGTCCTCTCACCCCCAGGCCCCCCTGCCCCTCCCTCCCACCCTGCCCGACACAGACTCGGTTCTAGAGGCAGCTGTGAACAGCATTCTAGAATGTTAGACAGACAGATTTGACAGACGGACGTGCCACCATTCCATCTCTCTCATCCCCCTCCATCCTTTGCCTCGCCGGCTCATTCTTGGGGCTACATGTTTGTTATTGTTTATTTTCTTATTTTCCTCTCCCATTGTCAGACCTTTTCAACCAGCTCTGAGTTAGTTACAGTCATAGAAATATAATCTAGATTATTTTTCTATGGTTACAGTACTATGGTTACTGTAGGACAACCAGGGGTCATGACCTGTGTTACATCATGTCCTGTCGGGTGTGAGCCGGAAGAAGATATCAACCCCCTGAACCCCAACTTTAGCCACGTGCAATTATGCTGAAGAATATGATGACGATGATGATTCTGTGCCTGAGAAATTCTATGTTGTCCTTCAAATGTTTACATGAAGAAGCCTTGTAAGAAATGTCCTTTAATTTTTGCACCTGACATTACACACCTTCACGCACTGAGTATAACAAACATTAGGAACACCCCCCCCCCCTCCTCCATGATAACAGCCTCAATTCGTCGGGGAATGACTCTATAAGGTGTCGAAAGCATTCCACAGGGATGCTGGCCCATGTTGACTCTAATGCTTCCCACAGTTGTGTCAAGTTGACTGGGATGACCTTTGGGTGGTGGAACATTCTTGATACACACAGGAAACTGTTGAGCGTGAAAAATCCAGCAGCGTTGCCGTTTTTGACAGAGACCGGTGTGCCTGGCACAATACAACCATACCTCGTTCAAAGGCACTTACATCTTTGGTCTTCTGAATGGCAAACATACACAATCCATGTCTCAAGGCTTAAAAATACTCCTCCCCTTCATCTACACTGATTGAAGTGGATTTAAGTGACATAATTAAGGGATCATAGTTTTCATCTGGATTCACCTGGTCAGTCTTATGGAATGGAAAGAGCAGGTGTTCTTAATGTATTGTATACTCAGTGTATAATACCATAGTCATTTGATGGATTTGATAACTACAATAAATATATTGTTCTTTTTCTGTTCTATACTTCAGTTTTCATAGTCAAGCTAGAGAGACTCACTCACACTCTGAGTGTCTTAACTACTAAAGCAGCTTTTGGTTTTCTGTCAGTTTTTTAAAATGTATCTTTGACATTTTTCTTATGTACCTTAAAGGTATGTGATGCCCCTCCGCGCGTGCACACACACACACATTTTGTTCTTCTATCCTCGTGGGGACCTAAATTTAATTTCCATTCAAAATCCTATTTTACCTAACTTTAACCCCTAACCATTTGTTGAGTTTGGGTTCTGCGCATGTGACAAAGTTTGAACTCCTAACTCCTAAACCTAATTGTAACCATAATTGTAACCATAACCCTTAAGCTTAAAATAGCCTTTGTCCTCATGTACCCACAAGGGATAAAACATATATTTTATTTACTTGTGGGGACTTTTGGGGGTTTTAGGTCCCCACAAGGATAGAAAAACCAACCCACACATCAAACACACACATTTTGTTCTATCTTCATGGGGACCTAAAATTAATTTCCATTCAAAATCCTATTTTTCCTGACCTTAACCTGGAACCCAAACCCTGAACCGAATCCCTTACCCAAACCCTGAACCTAATCCCTTACCCAAACCCTGAACTTAATCCCTTACCCAAACCCTGAACTTAATCCCTTACCCAAACCCTGAACCTAATCCCTTACCCAAACCCTGAACCTAATCCCTTACCCAAACCCTGAACCTAATCCCTTACCCAAACCCTGAACCTAATCCCTTACCCAAACCCTGAACCTAATCCCTTACCCAAACCCTGAACCTAATCCCTTACCCAAACCCTGAACCTAATCCCTTACCCAAACACTGAACCTAATCCCTTACCCAAACCCTGAACCTAATCCCTTACCCAAACCCTGAACCTAATCCCTTACCCAAACCCTGAACCTAATCCCTTACCCAAACCCTGAACCTAATCCCTTACCCAAACACTGAACCTAGTCCCTTACCCAAACCCTAATTGTAAGCATAACCCTAAACCTAACCTCTAAGCTTAAAATAGCATTTGTCCTCATGGGGATGTGGGAAATGTCCCCACGAGGGGAGAATTTTTCTTGTTTTACTATCCTTGTCCCCACAAGTATAGTAGAACCAAGACACACACACACACACGTGTATTGGTGTTGGGGGGAGCTAACTCCTCAGATTGAGGGAAAAATGTTACGACATGTTTATCTTTTTTTATTTAGATTAGATTTAGTTAATTTTTTTAAATGAAACATCACCATTATTTGTGTTGTTAGTGATGTGTGTCCCAGCGATGTCAACACGCAACCATGGCAATGTCTTACTGTCATGTGATACAATGACCCTGGAAGGTCATGGATTGTATATGTATGTCCACTCTCTGAACGTGTGCTGGTGTGTTCGTATGTTTGTTGTGTGTTCACTCACCCCAGATGAATGTTACTCGTTCCCTAGCACACTTAGTTTCCCCTCCTCCACTCTATCCTTCTCTCCCTCCCCACAGTTAAGAGATGAGAGACAAGTGTATGCTAAACTCTGCTTTTAAACTGACTGAAGGAACAGACTGAAGGCCTTAGATAGAAAGTGTCTTCTGTCTGAGTGAGTAAGGGCTTGAATGGTCGTGTTCTCCTGCTCAAACGTTGCATACATCAACCAATGGTTGCGTGCCACGTCCTTGACTGTGCCGTGGCGTCGGGCACCAGATTGCTAGAACATATGTGGCACGTCTATCCTATCCTGGTGTTGCAAGGTCTTCATGTGCCAGCAGTGTCTGAGCAGAGGAACACAACCACTGGGTGTGGCCTTCTCAGCCCTGGTCCTGAGGACCACTGTGTCTGCTGGTCGACACTCAAATGACACACTATTCCCCATATATTTTTACCCAGAGCCTATGTAACTCACCCTATGTGACTCAAAAGTCGTGGACTATATGGGAAGTAATTCCACACAGGAGTGTCTTGAGGGGTTGAGGTACTAGGCTATGCCCTTTCTGCCAAGGAGAGCAATACATTTCTACTTTCTTGACCCGTCTTCACTGTTGACTTTATTTTGGTCTGTCTCACTATCTACATGATTTGTATAGGGGCTTTTTTGGTATAAAAAATGAAAACGTGAAACACAAAATATTTATAATTTTTTGTAAGGAAAACCCCAGATAAAAAACATGAGAAAATGAAGTAATTTTTTATTCTGTTGGCTTTGAAGTGTTCCAAGAGAAATTGTTACAAAATACTGTCAGTTGTTCATTTCTAGTTTGTGTGTTTACTACAACAGCAAAAATAGGTCAATAATAAATTCATTTTGAATACAATCATAAACTGGCTCAGCCTGATTGATTTAATACATTCGCCAACACATGTATTATTGGTAGTAGTTAGATATTCAGTTTGTTGTGGGGTCCAGTATGAAACTCATACTGCTGGTCATTATTTCACATTCAAGGCTCCACAGACTTACAACATAGCATGTTGCTGGTAGAGCAAAATCATGAGCCATATACAAAAACAGTCCAAGAGTGACAGACAACAGGTGGACAGTCTTGGGAGCCCTTCACAGGTTCTGGTTTCACTTCGTTGCTGTTCACACTACAAGTAATATTAACTAGTCTTAGTAATACAAGTGCTGTTGAAGTATCCTTCCCTTTCATCACAACAGAAAAAATCATAAAAAATGCCACACATACGGTGGGGCAAAAAAGTATTCAGTCAGCCACCAATTGTGCAAGTTCTCCCACTTAAAAAGATGAGGCCTTCATCATTGTACACTTCAACTATGACACAAAATGAGAAAGAAAATCCAGAAAATCACATTGTAGGATTTTTAATGAATTTATTTGCAAATTATGGTGGAAAATAAGTATTTGGTCACCTACAAACAAGCAAGATTTCTGGCTCTAACAGACCTGTAACTTCTTCTTTAAGAGGCTCCTCTGTCCTCCACTCGTTACCTGTATTAATGGCACCTGTTTGAACTTGTTATCAGTATAAAAGACACCTGTCCACAACCTCAAACAGTCACACTCCAAACTCCACTATGGCCAAGACCAAAGAGCTGTCAAAGGACACCAGAAACAAAATTGTAGACCTGCACCAGGCTGGGAAGACTGAATCTGCAATAGGTAAGCAGCTTGGTTTGAAGAAATCAACTGTGGGAGCAATTATTAGGAAATGGAAGACATACAAGACCACTGATAATCTCCTTCGATTTGGGGATCTACGCAAGATCTCACCCTGTGGGGTCAAAATGATCACAAGAACGTTGAGCAAAAATCCCAGAACCACACGGGGGGACCTAGTGAATGACCTGCAGAGAGCTGGGACCAAAGTAACAAAGCCAACCATCAGCAAGGGCAACGAGGGCATCTTTCAGCATGACAATGATCCCAAACACACCGCCCGGGCAACGAAGGAGTGGCTTCGTAAGAAGCATTTCAAGGTCCTGGAGTGGCCTAGCAAGTCTCCAGATCTCATCCCCATAGAAAATCTTTGGAGGGAGTTGAAAGTCTGTGTTGCCCAGCAACAGCCCCAAAAACATCACTGCTCTAGATGAGATCTGCATGGAGGAATGGGCCAAAATACCAGCAACAGTGTGTGAAAACCTTGTGAAGACTTACAGAAAACGTTTGACCTCTGTCATTGCTAACAAAGGGTATATAACAAAGTATTGAGATAAACTTTTGTTATTGACCAAATATTTATTTTCCACCATAATTTGCAAATAAATTCATTAAAAATCCTACAATGTGATTTTCTGGATTTTTTTTCTTCTCATTTTGTCTGTCATAGTTGAAGTGTACCTATGATGAAAATTACAGGCCTCATCTTTTTAAGTGGGAGAACTTGCACAATTGGTGGCTGACAAAATACTTTTTTGCCCCACTGTAAATATTTCAGATATATACTGATACACTACGTGACCAAAAGAATGTGGACACTTGCTAGTCGAATATCTCATCCCAAAATCAGTGGCGTTATTATGAAGTTAGTCCCCCCCTTTGCTATAACAGTCTCCAGTCTTCTGGGAAGGCATTCCACTAGATGTTGGAACACTGCTACGGGAAGTAGCTTCCATTCAGCCACAACAGCATTAGTGAGGTTGGGCACTGATGTTGAGAATTGATGTTGAGCGATTAGGCCTGGCTCGCAGTCGTCGTTCCAATTCATCCCAAAGGTGTTCGTTGGGGTTGAGGTCAGGGCTCTGTGCAGGCCAGTCAAGTTCTTCCACACCAATCTCGAAAAACCCTTTCTGTATGGACCTCGCTTTGTACACGGGCATTGTCATGCTGAACCAGGAAAGGGCCTTCCCCAAACTGTTGCCACAAAGTTGTAAGCACAGAATTGTCTAGAATGTAATTGTATGCTGTAGCATTAAGATTTTCCTTCACTGGAACTAAAGGGCCTAGCCAAACCATGAAAAACAGCCCAGACCATTATTTCCCCTCCACCAAACTTTACAGTGTGCACTATGGTAGCACATTGAGGTAGACGGTACCTGGGAGTATGGCTAGACAGTACACTGTCCTCTCAGTACATATCAAAGCTGCAGGCTAAGGTTAAGTCTAGGCCTGGTTTCCTCTATCGTAATCGCTCCTCTTTCACCCTAGCTGCCAAACTAACCCTGATTCAGATGACCATCCTACCCATGCTAGATTACGGAGATGTAATTTATAGATCGGCAGGTAAGGGTGCTCCACCAATGCTCCTTATAGGACACATCACTGCACTCTGTACTCCTCTGTAAACTGGTCATCTCTGTATACCTGTTGCAAGACCCACCCACTGGTTGATGCTTATTTATAAAACCCTCTTAGGCCTCACTCCACACTATCTGAGATATCTACTGGAGCCCTCATCCTCCACATACAACACCCATTCTGCCAGTCACATTCTGTTAAAGGTCCCCGAAGCACACACATCCCTGG
Source organism: Oncorhynchus keta (assembly GCF_023373465.1). Lineage (NCBI taxonomy): Eukaryota > Metazoa > Chordata > Actinopteri > Salmoniformes > Salmonidae > Oncorhynchus > Oncorhynchus keta. The sequence continues at coordinate 35,119,709 of NC_068444.1, read as the reverse complement.
GTCGCTTGTCTTTTCAGTTCGCTGCAGCGAGCGACTGGAACGAGCTGCAGCAAACACTCAAACTGGACAGTTATATCACAATCTCTTCATTCAAAGACTCAATCATGGACACTTACTGACAGTTGTGGCTGCTTTGCGTGATGTATTGTTGTCTCTACTTTATTGTTCTTTGTGCTGTTGTCTGTACCCAATTATGTTTGTACCATGTTTTGTGCTGCTGCCATGTTGTGTTGCTTCCATGCTGTGTTGTCATGTGTTGCTGCCTTGCTATGCTGTCTTAGGTCCCTCTTTATGTAGTGTTGTGTTGTCTCTCTTGTCGTGATGTGTGTTTTGTCCTATATACATATTTTTTTAAATCCCAGCCCGTCCCGGCAGACGTTTATTACGCGCTCTGCACTTCAGCACTCGGAGGTCCCGTTCTGTGAGCTTTTGTGGCCTACCACTTCGCGACAGAGCCATTGTTGCTCCTAGACGTTTCCACTTCACAATAACAGCACTTACAGGGCATAAATTTGACAAACTGACAAACTGGGAGCATCCTATGATGGTGCCAGGTTGACAGTCACTGAGCTCTTCAGCAAGGCCATTCTACTACCAATGTTTGTCTATGGAGATTGCATGGCGGTGTGCTCAGTTTTATAGACCTGTCAGCAATGGGTGTGGCTGAAATAGCCAAATCCACAAATTTGAATGGGTGTCTACATACCTTTGTATATATAGGCCTGGTATAGACTAGAAGACATGAAACTGAAATTAGACTTTTTCTCAGCACCTTAGTGTTGCCTCTGTTCACATTCTCCCACCTCTCACAGATGATTCTATGTAGAGAACTCGCCATAGCTTCAGATCTTCTAGCCTTTATTTCCGGGTAACACCAGACTACAGCTCTGCACATCTGGTCTCCACCACTAGGGGCTCCGTCCCTGAGTGACAGATGTTTCCCCTTAGTCTGACCCTTACCGCCAGGGCTCAGTGGTACTTCCTCCAGCGATCATGCTCTATAGAGGGAAAACGCAGTCATTAAAGAAAGATTTTCTGAGTTGACAAGCACATGCACACACTTACTGATGTGTGGGAAGCTGCAGGTGTAGCTGAGGATACAGTATCCAGCGAGCGGTATGGCCACTCCTCCCAATCCACCTTTCCTCACGTCTATATACAGTACCTTCCGTAGTACCACTGCTATCCTAGAGAGAGATATCTTGGGATAATCGAAAAAGATACTGTGTGAGTGAGTGTGTGTGTTTGTGTGTGTGCGGGGTGTCCTACCTCTGTGCAGGGCCAGTATTCCATGTATGGGGTTGACAGGAGCTCGGTTAGCGATCAAGCCAGGCAGTTCCTTCAGCCTCATCTCCCCTAGAGACAGTGCACCTGCAATTCATCATCTCTTCTACAGGGAGTGGGTGTGTCAAAGGTTAACGGTGTTAGCCAGTCTAAATAAAGTAGGACTAGACAAACACTATTGACCCATTATCCTCTGCTCAGTGCCGTACTTCCTGGTGTTGAGTGGCGCTCTCTCCCTCGTCACGCTCCGATTGGCTGTTGCTGCCTTCGCAACGATGAGAGGGAGAGAGGTGAAAGAAAGAAAAGAGGAGGGGCAGAAAGAGTAGGAGGGTGAGAGAGAGGAGGAGGGGAGAATGGGAGACAGGGAGTGAACCAAGTAGATGCATGAAGCATCAGCCCTTTTTTCCCCTGCTAAAGGATCCTTGGATAGTGTGGCAGCAGCTCTGGCTGTCTGAGCGGATAGCTCAATTAGCTCTTTCAGTGACACCTTCTTAGAAGCAGCTTTGGCTTTAGTGCTGGCTGTGACTGTAGCAGTGGCTGGGGCTGCTTTGAGCTTGACTGGAGTAGCTGTTAATGTAATTTCATAATTCCAATATGTGATTATTAATTGAATTCACTTAGTCTATTTTATGAGAATTTGTAAGATTCTTATTTGCATAAAATAGACAGAGACCAGTCTTATCAAAATTAGATAATAGTATTTATTCTCGGAGCGCGCTGCCATGAAACCACGAACAACACTTTATATACAAAATATGACGTCATAGGTTATAAAATGTCCTTCCTCCTCTCGACCAGGACCCAACAGGTTCAAAGGTTTATTCCCACCCCCTCGCTCGCTCACTCCAGACACACAGTTAAATCAAGATTAAACTTCTGAAGTCTTCATCTATCACTATTCAGCAGACAGCTCCAGATAATGGAAAACCCAGGAAAACACTCGCTGCCTTATCTAAACATCCCAGAGCTAAGTTGAGTCGGTTCAACCATAGGTCAATGATCCTTTCTGCTTACTTAAAACCCACAATCCATTTCCTCCCCAACCTAGCTGGAATGGTATTTATTCATCAGATATAATAAAACAGAGTAGAGTTGAATTAGTTCTATTGAAAATGTAGATATTGTTTAGTCATTATTCATAAAATTCCGAACAGTAGCTTTGGGTTTAGTCTTGGCTGTGACTGTAGCAGGGTCTGGGCTGGGTCTGCGTTGAGCTTGATTGTGGCTGTTGAAGCTAAGATTTGTGGGGGTCTGGGCTGGATATTTAACCCAACTCTCCTTGGAGACTATCAAAGTCTCAAGGAGCTTCTGCTTTTTCATACTCTTAGTTGATGTTGTTGATGGTGTGGAAGATGAAGATGGTGATGACAGTGTCTACTTACTCTTCTTAGTAGTTTGCAATGATGAGGAAGATTATGTTGTTTTCTTAATTTTAGTTGTCTTTGCCGATGGTGCTGATGAAGGTGGTGGAAATTATGAAGATAATGTTTTACTCTTAGTAGAAATTCTTGAAGGTGATGATGATGATGTCTTTTTGCGCTTCTTACATGTGATTAGGTTATGTAGGCAAGGGGGGGGTTGTGTTGTCATGGTGACTGGAGCCATCTTGCATTTGGGAAGGTGGCTGTTAAGTCTCGAGAAAAGTTTTCCCACAAAATGGACACGCCTCTACTGAGGAAGACATGACTGCAGGAACACAGAGAGGAGAACAGTATAAATTATGAAAATATACTGAACAAAAATATAAACGCAACATGCAAGAATTTCAGCGATTCTACTGAGTTATAGTTCATATTAGGAAATCAGTCAATACATTAATTAATTCGGCCCTAATCTATGGATTTCACATGACTGGGCAGGGGCGCAGCCATGGGTGGGCCTGGGAGGGCCAGAATCAGAAGGAGGAGTCAGAAAGCAGAATCAGAAGGAGGTTTTCTCCACAAAAGGGCATTATTACAGATAGAAATACTCAGTTTCATCTGCTGTCCAGGTTGTTGGTGTCAGATAATCCCGCGGGTGTAGAAGCTGGATGTGGAGGACCTGGGCTGGCTTGGTTACACGTGGTATGCGGTTGTGAGGCCAGTCAGACGTACTGCCAAATTCTCTAAAATGACGTTGTGGTAGAGAAATGAACATTAAAATATCTGGCAGCAGCTCTGGTGGACATTCTTACAGTCAGCATGTCAACTGCACGCTCCCTCAAAACTTGAGACATCTGTGGCATTGTTTTGAGTGACAAAACTGCACGTTTTAGAGTGGCCTTTTATTTCCCCCAGCATAAGGTCCACCTATGTAATGATCATACTGTTTAATCAGCTTCTTGATATGATACACCTATCAGGTGGATGGATTATCTTGGCAAAGCAAACATGCTCACTAACAGTGATGTAACAAATGTGTACACAAAATGAGAGAAATTCTTTTTTTGTGCATATTTAAAAAATCAGGGATCTTTTATTTCAGCTCATGAAATATGGGACCAACACTACATGTTGTGTTTATATTTCTGTTCAGTATAGATTATATTAATTATGTTTTATTTTTAGATGTTTTATTTTTTACCTCTAATTACTAACTTTATTGTCAGAATAAAAAACTTTACATGATCTATACATTATAGTTAAGCAATAAGGCTCCTCGGGGGTTTGTGATATATGGCCAATATACCGCGGCTAAGGGCTGTTTTTGGCAGAGTGCCTGGACACAGCCATTAAGCGTGGCAAATTGGCCATATCTCACAAACCCCAGAGGAGCCTTATTGGTATTAATAACTGGTTACCAAATGTTTGACCTTACTTTTGCTAAACTTTTATTTCACTCGTTACCAATACAGCAATTGGTTACAGTTATAAAGATAAAAACATCAGATATAATGTATCTAGTAGTAAGCAGTTATTTTACTGAAATAGACCTTTGCTGCCCCCTAGTGGAACCTACAGATCCACTACAGTGCCTAGTGATCCGACACACCCTTTGGCCAGTTATCACATTTAGCGGTGCGTGGGTAAAATCACTGGGGAAGGCAAGCCAGGGAAAAGAATGCATTTTACAACCCATGTGTTGTGATAATTGCGTTGTTTGCTCTATAACCTGTTAGTTCATATGCCTTGACACTACAGGAGGTTGGTGGCACCTTAAATGGGGAGCACTGGCTCGTGGTAACCGCTGGAAAGGAGTTAGTGGAATGGTTTCCATGGGTTGATGCCATTCCATGAGTACTGTTCCAGACATTATTATGAGCAGTCCTCCCCTCACTAGCATTGACTCTGGTACGCAATGCATTCGGAAAGTATTCAGACCCTTTGACTTTTTCCACATTTTGTTACGTTACATCCGTATTCTAAAATGGATTTAATAAAAAAATCCCCATCAATCTACACACAATACCCCATAATAACAAAGCGAAAACAGAGTTTACGAAATTTTTGTAAATGTATAAAATAAAAAAAACAGAAACATGGTATTTACATAAATATTCAGACCCTTTGCTATGAGACGGAATTGAGCCCAGATGCATCCGGCTTCCATTGATCATCCTTGAGATGTTGCTACAAATTGATTGGAGTCCACCTGTGGTAAATTCGATTGATTGGACATGATTTGGAAAGTATAAGGTCCCACTGTTGACAGTGCATGTCAGAGCAAAAACCAAGCCATGAGGTCGAATGGAATTGTGCGTAGAGCTCCAAGACAGGCTTGTTTCGAGGCACAGATCTGGGCAAGGTTACCCAAATAAATCACCACGACCCTTGCTAGAGCTGGCCACCTGGCCAAACTGGGCAATCGGGGGAGAAGGGCCTTGGTCAGGGAAGTGACCAAGCACCTGATGGTCACTCTGACAGAGCTTTCGAGTTCCTCTGTGGAGATGGGAGAACCTTCCAGAAGGACAACCATCTCTGCTGCACTCCACCAATCGGGCCTTTATGGTAGAGTGGCCAGACCAAAGTCACTCCTCAGTAAAAGGCACATGACAGCCTGCGTGGAGTTTGCCAAAAGGCACCTAAAAAACTCTCAGACCACGAGAAACAAGATTCTCTGGTCTGATGAAACCAAGAAACCAACCACAAGCTCTGGACATTTACACCTGGATCTCACAGCTAGCTAGCTAGCTGCTATCCGTGTGACTATTGGCTTACGTCGTTCCCGGACCAAACATCAATTATTCCATCAGCCACTCCTGAGAGTTACATCAGCCACGCCTGGGCTACAATCACCTATGATCCCCTCTAACACACGGAACCCCACCGACGGAAACGCACGAGGTGGCTAAAAACAGACCTCCATCCTATGCTAGTTTGCTGCCGATGGCCCGGCTAGCTGTCTGAATCACTGTGACCCCAACCAACCTCACTACTCACTGGACCCTTATGATCACTCGGCTAAGCATGCCTCTCCTTAATGTCAATATGCCTTGTCCATTGCTGTTCTGGTTAGTGTTTATTGGCTTATTTCACTGTAGAGCCTCTAGCCCTGCTCATTATACCTTATCCAACCTTTATGTTCCACCACCGACACATGCGATGACATCACCTGGTTTCAATGATGTTTCTAGAGACAATATCTCTCTCATCATCACTCAATACCTAGGTTTACCTCCACTGTATTCACATCCTACCATACCTTTGTCTGTACATTATACCTTGAAGCTATTTTATCGCCCCCAGAAACCTCCCTTTACTCTCTGTTCCAGACGTTCTAGACGTCCAATTCTCATAGCTTTTAGCCGTACCCTTATCCTACTCCTCCTCTGTTCTTCTGGGGATGTAGAAGTGAATCCAGGCCCTGCAGTGCCGAGCTCCACTCCTATTCCCCAGGCGCTCTTTTGATGACTTCTGTAACCGTAATAGCCTTGGTTTCATGCATGTTAACATTAGAAGCCTCCTCCCTAAGTTTGTTTTATTCACTGCTTTAGCACACTCTGCCAACCCGGATGTTATAGCCGTGTCTGAATCCTGGCCTAGGAAGACCACCAAAAATTCAGAAATCTTCATCCCTAACTACAACATTTTCAGACAAATTAGAACGGCCAAAGGGGGCGGTGTTGCAATCTACTGCAGAGATAGCCTGCAGAGTTCTGTCCTACTATCCAGGTCTGTACCCAAACAATTTGAACTTCTACTTTAAAAATCCACCTCTCTAAAAACAAGTCTCTCACCGTTGCCGCCTGCTATAGACCACCCTCTGCCCCAGCTGTGCTCTGGACACGATATGTGAACTGATTGCCCCCCATCTATCATCAGAGCTCGTGCTGCTAGGCGACCTAAACTGGAACATACTTAACACCCCAGCCATCCTACAATCTAAGCTTGATGCCCTCAATCTCACACAAATTATCAATGAACCTACCAGGTACCACCCCAAAGCTGTAAACACGGGCACCCCCCTAGATATCATCCTAACCAACTTGCCCTCTAAATACGCCTCTGCTGTTTTCAACCAAGATCTCAGCGATCACTGCCTCATTGCCTGCATCCGTAACGGGTCAGCGGTCAAACAACCTCCACTCATCACTATCAAACGCTCCCTGAAACACTTCAGCAAGCAGGCCTTTCTAATCGACCTGGCCGGGGTATCCTGGAAGGATATTGACCTCATCCCGTCAGTAGAGGATGCCTGGTTATTTAAAAAAAAATCCTTCCTCACCATCTTAAATAAGCATGCCCCATTCAAGAAATGTAGAACCAGGAACAGATCTAGCCCCTGGTTCTCTCCAGACCTGACTGTCCTTAACCAACACAAAAACATCCTATGGCGTTCTGCATTAGCATCGAACAGCCCCCGTGATATGCAACTTTTCAGGGAAGCTAGAAACCAATATACACAGGCAGTTAGAAAAGCCAAGGCTAGCTTTTTCAAACAGAAATTTGCTTCCTGCAACACAAACTCAAAAATGTTCTGGGACACTGTAAAGTCCTTGGAGAATAAGACCACCTCCTCCCAGCTGCTCACTGCACTGAGGATAGGAAACACTGTCACCACCGATAAATCCACTATAATTGAGAATTTCAATAGCATTTTTCTACGGCTGGTCATGCTTTCCATCTGGCCTACCCTGGTCAACAGCACTGCACCCCCCACAGCAACTCGCCCAATCCTTCCCCATTTCTCCTTCTCCCAAATCCAGTCAGCTGATGTTCTAAAATTGCGGCAAAATCTGGACCCCTACAAATCAGCCGGGCAAGACAATCTGGACCCTTTCTTTCTAAAATGATCTGTTGCAACCCCTATTACTAGCCTGTTCAACCTCTCTTTCGTGTCGTCTGAGATTCCCAAAGATTGGAAAGAAGCTGTGGTCATCCTCCTCTTCAAAGGGGGGGACACTCTTGACCCAAACTGCTACAGACCTATATCTATCCTAACCTGCCTTTCTAAGGTCTTCGAAAGCCAAGTCAACAAACAGATTACAGACCATTTTGAATCCCACCATACCTTCTCCGCTATGCAATCTGGTTTCAGAGCTGCTGATGGATGCACCTCAGCCACGCTCAAGGTCCTAAACGATATCTTAACCTCCATCGATAAGAAACAATACTGTGCAGCCATATTCATTGACCTGGCCAAGGCTTTCGTCTCTGTCAATCACCACATCCTCATCGGCAGACTCGATAGCCTTAGTTTCTCAAATGATTGCCTCGCCTGGTTCACCAACTACTTCTCTGATAGAGTTCAGTGTGTCAAATCGGAGGGCCTGTTGTCCGGGCCTCTGGCAGTCTCTATGGGGGTGTCTCATGGTTCAATTCTAGGACAGACTCTCTTCTCTGTATACATCAATGATGTCTCTCTTGCTGCTGGTGAGTCTCTGATCCACCTCTACGCAGACGACACCATTCTGTATACTTCTGGCCCTTCTTTGGACATTGTGTTAACAACCCTCCAGACAAGCTTCAATGCTATACAGCTCTCTTTCCGTGGCCTCCAATTGCTCTTAAATACAAGTAAACTAAATGCATGCTCTTCAACCGATCGCTGCCTGCACCTACCCGCCCGTCCAACATCACTACTCTGGATGGTTGTGACTTAGAATATGTGGACAACTACAAATACCTAGGTGTGTGGTTAGACTGTAAACTCTCCTTCCAGACTCACGTCAAACATCTCCAATCCAAAGTTAAATCTAGAATTGGCTTCCTATTTCACAACAAAGCATCCTTCACTCATGCTGCCAAACATACCCTTGTAAAACTGACCATCCTACCGATCCTCGACTTCGGCGATGTCATTTACAATATAGCCTTCAATACCCTACTCAATAAATTTGATGCAGTCTATCACAGTGCCATCCGTTTTGTCACCAAGGCCCCATATACTACCCACAACTGCGACCTGTACGCTCGCGTTGGCTGGCCCTTGCTTCGTACTCGTTGCCAAATCCACTGGCTCCAGGTCATCTACAAGACCTTGCTAGGTAAATTCCCCCCTTATCTCAGCTCGCTGGTCACCATAGCAGCACCCACCTGTAGCATGCGCTACAGCAGGTATATCTCTCTGGTTACCCCCAAAACCAATTCTTCCTTTGGCCGCCTCTCCTTCCAGTTCTCTGCTGCCAATGACTGGAACGAACTACAAAAATCTCTGAAACAGGAAACACTTATCTCCCTCACTAGCTTTAAGCACAAGCTGTCAGAGCAGCTCGCAGATTACTGCACCTGTACTTAGCCCATCTATAATTTAGCCCAAGCAACTACCTCCCCCCTACTGTATTTATCTCCTTTGCACCCCATTATTTCGATCTCTACTTTGCACATTCTTCCGCTGCAAATCTACCATTCCAGGGTTTTACTTGCTATATTGTATTTATTTCGACACCATGGCCTTTTTTTTCCTTTACCTCCCTTCTCACCTCATTTGGTCACATTGTATATAGACTTACTTTTCTACTGTATTATTGACTGTATGTTTGTTTTACTCCATGTGTAACTCTTTGTTGTGTCGAACTGCTTTGCTTTATATCGCAATTGTAAATGAGAACCTGTTCTCAACTTGCCTACCTGGTTAAATAAAGGTGAAATAAAAATAAATAAATAAATAAAAGATTGAACTCTTTGGCCTGAATGCCAAGCGTTATGTCTGGAGGAAACCTGGCACCATCCCTACGGTGAAGCATGGTGGTGGCAGCATCATGCTGTGGGCATGTTTTTCAGCAATCTTGTTTCTCATGGTGTGCGAGTCTTTAGGTGCCTTGTACTGAGGAATAGCTTCCATCTGGCCACTCTACCATAAAGGCCTGTTTGGTGGAGTGCTGCAGAGATGGTTGTCCTTCTGGAAGTTTCTCCCATCTCAACAGAGGAACTCTAAAGCTCCGTCAGTGACCATCAGGTTTTTGGTCACCTCCCTGACCAAGGCCCTTCTCCCCCGATTGCTAAGTTTGGCCGAGCAGCCAGCTCTAGTTTGTCTTGGTGGTTCCAAAGTTCTTCCATTTAAGAATGATGGAGGCCACTGTGTGTTTGGGGACCATCAATGCTGCAGAATGTATTTGGGTAACCTTGCCCAGATCTGTGCATCGACACAATCCTGTCTTGGAGCTCTACGGACAATTCCATTCGACCTCATAGCTTGGTTTTTGCTCTGACATACACTGTCAACAATGGGACCTTATATAGACAGGTGTGTGCCTTTCCAAATCATGTCCAATCATTTGAATTTACCACTGGTGGACTCCCAAGTTGTAGAAACATCTCAAGGATGATCAATGGAAACAGGATGCACCTGACCTCAATTTCATGTCTCATAGCAAAGGGCCTGAATACTTATGTATTTATTTATTTTTGTTTTTTTATTCAAAAATTGCTTTGTCATTATGGGGTATTGTGTGTAGATTGCTGAGGATTTGTATTTATTTAATCTATTTTTGAATAAGGCTGTAATGTAACACAAGGTGGAAAAAGTAAAGGGATCTGGATACTTGCCGAAGGCACAGTACATTCAACCTCTTGTGAAGGAAATTTATGAAAGACAGAACAAATGTTTTTTTTTCCTTTTTGGGGAAGCCTGGCTTCCCATGGCATCCATGAATACACGCCAATGCCTCTGTATTTTCAAGTATAGTGGGGGCAGCATCATGTCATGGGTATGCTTGTCACCAGCAGATACTCAAGTTTGTCAGGATCAAAAGAAATATGAAAGGAACTAAGCCAAGGTAAAAAGTTAGAGGAAAACATGCCTCAGTCTTCTGAATAACTAAACCTGGGATAGTTGTATTTTTCAGCTGGACAATTACACAAATCGTAATGCCGAAGACACACCAGAATGGCTTTCTAAGAGGTGTTGAGTGTTCCTGAGGGGTCTAATCTCAGTCCTGACATAAATCTGCTTAATTTTTTTTTGAAAAGGTTTGAATATTGCTGTACTTCAGTGACTTCCAACCAAATTTACTGAGATTTAGCAATTTTGACAAAAACAATGGATATGTTGCTCTAAGAGTTATGCAGAGTAGGTAGAATCTTATTTAAAATTATTTACAGCTGTAATTCCTATCAAAGGTGCTTCCACCAAGTATTAACTCTGGGGTGTGAAGACAAAAATGAAGATCTCATCATCACATTCATTTAGAAACACATCAATACTTCATTCAGATTGGAAATGTGGAGCAGGTTGTGTAGAGCAGTAGGAAAACAATCAAACGTAATGCCTTTTTAGATTTAATTTTAAGGCAGCCTGGTCAGAGGATGGAACTCTTCAGTTCAACTGAACTTGAGAAACCTTACTCTAATCAGGCCGTGGGGAGTTGAAGCATGCACACGGCGGAGGCTTCTGGTCCAGAACAAGAGAACCCCTACTTTGTAGTCCATGGTGTGAATGAATGACAAGTCACACTTTGTTAAAGAAATATGGTTTTATTTTAACGGTTTAAGTGGCATTAAACAAGGAAGAACGCTGATTGTTAGAAAAAGGAAACATGTCCATAGTCTGTTCAATGACAAGGCAAAGTGTGAAACAGCAATCAGCGAATAATCATCTGCCCATTTTTTAAACAACCATTTACACATGAAAGTAAACCAAGTGTTTTATATTACAACTAAGGCATCAGATGTCAGTATGTACAAGGCCAGAGCCAGAGAGGAACAGTGGAAAGACAGACACGTCATCTCCGTAGCTAGAGGAAAACTATCACAGTTGATCCTTGTACACATACGGTGAAGGCACAGTGTGATTTAGCAGGAGAGAAACATTACAACGCTGATCTGGAGTTAGCCTCAAGCTGTCATTCAGCACTATAAAGGTGGCAGATTTTACAGTGTCAGCATACCTATACACATTAGGACAGTATACACACACACTATGGTCATCAACAACACAGGTTACAGTATAGACAGGAAAGAATCAAAAACATTTCAACTAGAATATAAATTGGAGTCAGTCTGTACAACTATAAACATCAAACAGATGGCCAGAGAGGCTGTCTAACGCAACACACATCCGTTTACAAGGGCACCAATGGGAGGGGAGGAGAGGGAGGCGTTATAGAACGTTCATATAGGAATTAACACGCATGTATGGCTCTACCTGAAGGTTATAACATTTGCTCCCCAAATGAATGTAGCCCAGGGTCTGAGACACAGCCCTCTGCTCTTCTGGGTTGTATTCATTAGGGCACACTGTGGCAAAACATTTCAAAACATTGTGCCATGAAAAAAAAGAAAACAGCCGTTTCTTATTGGACAAGTTCAGATAGTACCTCCCCGTTGCAGCCCGTTTCTTCCAATTTGTGCCTAAAGAATACATCCAAGAACAGGTTCGCACAGAAGACATTTAACTAAGAATCTAAAGCTTTAACCTGGAGTATCCAATATAGACATGGGTTATTCAAATATTACCCTACGAGGTATGGAGTACTGCTGGTTCTGTTCAACCTGATAATTAATTGCACCCACCTGATATCCCAGGTCTAAACCAGTCCCTGATTAGAAGGGGAAAATTGAAAAAAGCAATGAAGGGCCAGATTTGAATTTGAGGGGTCTCGACAATAGACTACAGACACAATAATGACATTTATACAATGGTCTCCATACAACCCTGAGATAACAATATTAGCTACCCGTTACGCCTGCCTGCTGCAAGTGTGTGTGTCCTTACAGCAGAATTACAAGTTAACCATCAGGGAATAGGAAGGCAGACATTTAACTGTATACACACACACACACACACATTGGAATGTAGGTGATCAAGGACATGATTGATTAAATGATAGTTTACGCAAATACCTAAGGCTAGACAGGTATACACAAATAGCTCAGTACAGATTAACACATGCACTCACACACACAGTGATTAAGGGTTATTAAGATGTTGTATGAAGGTGTTATGGTTTCTCCATCAGTTAGTCACACAGATCAGTGGACAGGAGAGGGGCTATGACAGCACGGTAGGCATCAGGGTAGACATCAAACTGACCCAGGGACAGAGCTTAGTATCCAGCATTCAATCATGTCCCTAGCCAAACTGACTTCAGAGCAGTCTATAGACCATCCACTCACCACAGGGCAGTAAAAACCAAATAAAAACATCTAAACAGAAGTGGAACGTCAAGGTCCTCCCCAAGGCATGGGTGTCCTCAACCAAGTCCTCTTAAAGTCTGGTTTATTGCAGGTCCTCTTTTAAAAGGTGAGAGGTCCTCAATCAGGTCCTCTTTTAGGCAGGAGAATAAGTCCTCTCTGGGGTCCTCTCGGAGGCTGGTTTTGCTCAGGTTCTCTCTGGAGGTCATAGTTCACTGGAGCATCAGCTGTTTGAGGTTGTCATGAAGGATAGTATCCTTGACATCTCGGAACACCAGGCGGATGTTCTCTGTGTTGATGGCCGTGGTGAAGTGGTGGTAGAGGGGCTTCTGTGTCAAGTCTCTTCTCTTCTCCCGGAAACAGTCCACTAGGAACTTCTGGACGTCCGGTAGGCTGTGGTCCGGCCCCGTGTACTCTGGGAAGTATTTACTTAGCGAAACATTCAAGACCTGCCGAGAACAAGGATCAGCCGAACATAACATGGAACGTCAGTACAATCAGAAGGTTGGTTTGGACTCAATCACAATACTTGACATCAATATATTTCTCTCTGAAAAGCTAAGAACTCATTTTCTTCAGTGAGGACTCATGCGAGCAGGGTCCAATCTACTCAAGGCATCACTATCTTAGGTAAACGAGTTTGTGATTACGGGGAATGTGACTGTACAGACCTTCTCCTCCAGCAGGTCAGTCTTGTTGAGGAAGAGGATGATGGAGACTGAGAGGAAGACTCTGTTGTTGACAATCGTCTCAAAGATGTTCAACGACTCTCTCAGCCGGTTGGTCTGCCTGTCCTCCATCAAGACCTAGAACACACAGGGGATAGAAAAATGAAATAAATAAATTAGGTAGTGTGTCAGTGAGAGAGAAACAGAGGGAGTGTGTGGTGAGCGTGTTCAGTGTGCGTGCATGTCCACTGTGTGTGTACCTGGTCATACTCTGAAGAAGACACTAGGAATAGTATGGAGGTGACAGAGTCAAAACACTCAAACCACCGACGTCTTTCCGAGCGCTGTCCTCCCACGTCCACCATCTTGAAGGGAATACTCTTGATCTCAAAGTCATACTCATGAATGCCCTTAGTGGGCTTACGGGCTAGCAGGACGTCATGCTGGGAAGGGATGTAGCTCTGGAGGAGAGAGAGGGATGAGTAGAAGACAGGAGAAGAGGACGGGGATGTTAAGGAGGCTGAGTGATTTATGGAGGGAAAGAGGGCGAGGGAGAGAAACTTACCGGCTCCCCGAGCTTCTCCACATTGTCCAAGAAATACTTAACCGACTCACCCTGAGAGAGGAGAGAGAAGAGGAAAGAAATGTGTTTTAGCGTCATTGTCAATCCTTCGAATACTCAGATTATGTACACACATCAGCCTAAAACTGCTGCATGTGAGTGAGTGAGTGTAGGGCAACTAGATTCAGCCGCGGGCCGATTTGTGTCGGAGCGAATGGTCGGAACTCAATTATAATAATAATTGGAAAAACCACATTGACCACAACAAAGTCTAAATATTGATTATGTTTGAAAATAACAATAATGTCATACTTTGATTTCATTGAGCACGTTTACATGCATACTAATACTTTGATATTAAGCTGATTATGGAAGTAGGCAGATTATGCAATAGTCACATAAAACACCTTACTCTGCTTAATCTTGAATTGGCAAAAGGTTAAAAAAAAATCGAAGTAAACCTACGCCAATTAAAACATGGTTTTCTGAGCAATCTTTAAAATTATTAGGGCATGTAAACACCCTAAAACGGCATTCCAGAAGTATATTTGATCTGCGCGTGCGCTAGCACCAGCAGATTGAGCCTCCCTCTTCAGCTCAAGTGTGTTCGGAACAACTGAATGTATGGGTCTTAGAAGTAGTTTTCACATACAAACTTTATACAGTGCATTGGGAAAGTATTCAGACCCTTTCACTTTTTCCACATTTTGTCACGTTACAGCCGTATTCTAAAATGGATTTAAACCCCCCCCCCCAGCGATGACAGCCTCGAGTCTTCTTGGGTATGACGCTACAAGCGTGGCACACCTGTATTTGGGGAGTTTCTCCCATTCTTCTCTGCAGATTTTCTCAAGCTGTGTCAGGTTGGATGGGGAGCGTCGCTGCACATAAATGTTCAGATCTCTCCAGAAATGTTAGATCAGGTTCAAGTCCAGGCTCTGGACCACTCAAGGACTTGTCCCAAAACCACTCCTGCATTGTCTTGGCTGTATGCTTAGGGTCATTGTCCTGTTGGAAGGTGAACCTTTACCCCAGTCTGAGGTCCTGAACGCTCTGGAGCAGGTTGTCATCAGGGATCCCTCTGCATTTTGATCCATTCATCTTTCCTCTGATCCTGACACGGAAAACATCCCCATAGCATGATGCTGCCACCACCATGCTTTATCGTAGGGATGGTGCAAGGTTTCCTCCAGATGTAACACTTGGCATTCAGGCCAAAGAGTTCAATCTTGGTTTCATCAGACCAGAGAATCTTGTTTCTCATGGTCCGAGTCTTTAGGTGCCTTTTGGCAAACTCCAAGCGGGCTGTCATGTGCCATTTACTGAAGAGTGGCTTCAGTCTGGCCACTCTATCATAAAGGCCTGATTGGTGGAGTGCTGCAGAGAAGGTTGGCTTCTGGAAGGTTCTCCCATCTCCACAGAGGAACTCTAGAGCTTTGTCAGAGTGACCATCGGGTTCGTGGTCACCCCCGATTGCGCAGTTTGGCCAGACGGCCAGCTCTAGGAAGAGTCTTGGTGGTTCCAAACTTCTTTCATTTAAGAATGGATGTTGGCCACTGTCTTCTTGAGGACCTTCTATGCTGCAGACAGTTTTTGGTGCCCTTTCCCAGATCTGTTCCTTGACACAATCCTGTCTTGGAGCTCTACGGACAATTCCTTCAACCTCATGGCTTGGTTTTTGCTCTGACATGCACTGTCAACTGTGGGACCCTATATAGACAGTTCTCTGCCTTTCTAAATCATGTCCAATCAATTGAATTTCCCCAGGTGGACTCCAATCAAGTTGTAGAAACATCAAGAATGATGTAAACAGGACACATCTTAGCTCAATTTCGAGTCTCATAGCAAAGGATCTGAATACTTATGTAAATAAGGTATTGGGTTTTATGTTTTATACATTTGCACAAACTTCTAAAAACCTGTTTTCGCTTTGTCATTATGGGGTAGTGTGTGTAGATTGATGAGATTTTTTAATGTTTTATTTATTTATTTTAGAATAAGGCTACAAAATGTGGAAAATGTCAAGGGGTCTGAATACACTATGTACAAACTCAGAATCAAATATGCTCACATTTGGTCTATTTTTATTTGTGGGAAAACTTGGGAATAGATTTCCTCAATTAAACAAATCGGTAGCTGAATTCCTGGTAATTTTACAGTGTTTTTGGACCAAACCCCCCACCCCCCCAAAAACCAGGTTGGCCACATGATACCAACCCCTTGTAATGGAATGGCCTCAAGTTGCCATCCCCTGTAGTGCATCCATGTGAAGTGAGCATTCGTGTGCCTGTATGTGTGTGTGATGTGTAACGGAGTGTGGGTGTGTTTTCCACCCTGTCCTCCTGGTCTGGTGTTGTTTCTCAGTAAGTGGGGCGTGCCCAAACATGAGCCTGCACTGCCAAGACTGGCTCACATTCCAGTCTGAGTGTGTGTGTTAGAGCATGTACTCACGCTACCCCTGAAAGCTACAGAAATGTACATTTCAAAAACTATCTATTCTTGTGTCTTTGTGATGATTAGATCACAACTCTGTGTGTGTGTGTGTTTTACTGTACACATTCGATAATAACACTAAAAGGCCTTTTATCTTTACAACTCACCTGGCCTGAAAAACCTGTCTGTCTGTCTGCGGTAGGCTAAGATTACAGAGTATGTAGAGTTGATCAAACCAGAGCTTAAGTGTCTGTCCATACAGGCAGAATACTTAATTTTTAAAAATTAAACTAGGCCAGTCAGTTGAGAACAAATTCTTATTTACAATGAAGGCCTACACTATACACACACACACACACACACTGATAAACATACACACAGGCCCTGTGCTACTGGAACCAGTATATCATTAGACAGATGGCCTCAGCTACAACCCAAAAGTGAAACCTAGGCACACGACTTGTTTTTTTCTGTAACAGATCCTGCCTCCCTTCTTACTGTAAACACACACACACACACACACACCAGAATTCCCGTTAGGAAAATGAAATGTGGTGCCGAACATTTGATCGGCAGCATTTTAATTTAATGGACATTTGAGAAATTTACCTGACCCATATGCATTGGGTGCGTAACCTGATTAGGGTACCCACCCACAGTGCTCAGGGTGACAGAAATCACATGTAGATTATGGCTAGACCTGTTCATCTTAACAGAACATGCAAGTCGAGGATACAATGGTGTGTGTCCTTACCGAATTCCGATGCGCACTTTGAAGATGTTAGAAGTTATTTACTTTTCCTGTGCCAAGACAAGTAACAAACAGCAAAATCACTAGTCACTATGTCAATCTATTGCCCATAGCAGAAAAGTTGACCTATTCTATTGGTCAGCTTGTCGTACTGTGCGAGAAAGAAATAGCCAATTCCAAACAGACTCTGGGACAGTTGTGGGACGATAGTCATAATTCATGCAACCTCTTAAAAAAAAAAAAAAATGCAATGAATCTGATGTAATAGACCTGAAAGTTTTGCTTAAAATGTTGATAAACTATTATTTCTCCACATAAAGCGCAGCAATGTGCACCCTAGGCAGCGCACCCTAGGCAGCGCACCCTAGGCAGCGCACCCTAGGCAAGGCACCCTAGGCAAGGCACCCTAGGCAAGGCACCCTAGGCAAGGCACCCTAGGCAAGGCACCCTAGGCAAGGCACCCTAGGCAAGGCACCCTAGGCAAGGCACAACGTGCGAATGTTGGTTCCATAATGCAATTAGCAGGAAAACACTTGTCAAAAGCGCATTATACATGTCAGCTGTTTCCAAGGACAGTGATGAAAATCAGTTAGAAATTAAGATAGAGGTGAGATCTAAAGATGCAGAAATAAGCATGGATTGCGGCTTTGGCTACTGGACAACGAAATAAAGTTTATTTGAAAACAAATGAGAGAAATAGGCTACTGGTTTCAATGGCATTTGGAAGTCTTTATAAAATAATTGCCTCCATATTTCTATGGTCGGGTTTGACTTTGAAGCAAGGTAAGACATGCCTCATAATGACGTAAAACATTCAGGCTTCAAACAATTAATTATACTGTATGTTTCCAAAATACATACGGCCTCCAGCTCATTGCAAAGTGGTGTGATGCACTGAAGCCTGCATACATCCACTTGAATGGTGAATGGGAAGCAGGCTTTAATTACCAGTTGAAATGTTTTTAAAATCGCGGCTATCAAAACTTAACACACAATTGCATTTAGAATTGTTACACAATGATTGGGCTTATAAAAATCAAGTTTCACTCCAGCAGCCAACGAATGAGCTGTTTGAGAAGCTGTAGCAACAGCAGCAGGAGCTCTCACGCTGTCCTGACAGATTTCCGCTCATAACCTCTATATGCAGTGCACTACAAAAATTAACCTATAGACCGATAAGCATATGACCAGTCAAATGCATTTCCATCGACTGGTATTTCAATCAATGAATAGGTTAAAAAACATTATTTAGCAAAGGGATTTTTTTTCTTTCCCGGACAATTGGCCGGTGGCAGTTTTATTGATCAGATTTTAATTTTTTTTTTGGACAAAAGCCTGCTATTACCAGCTGAAGTTAACCCTGACACACACCCACACACAGAGAGTTATAAACACAAATTGTTACATCTCAGACTGACTTCCCGGCTGTCGATGCCCCAGAATTTTTTAAATCCATCAGAACATTTAGCTTAAAATGTTAAAATATTAGGCTATTTCTTCACATTATGAGCGCAGGAATGTGCAAAACGGCAGTAGGCTATAAGCGTGAATGTTCCAAAATGCTATTAGCGGGAAAACACTACTCTTCAAATCTCCAAAGCGCACCGCAATTGCGAGATGAAAATATCCTTTCGAAATTTAGAAAAGGTCTAAAAATGCAACAACTAGCATGGGTTTTTAATATGACTAGGATTGTGTCTGTGGCTGTCATTGTGTCTGACAAATGAGGAAGTTTTTATAAAAGAATCCCCTTACACTCCTATGGTCGGAACACAGTAAGACATGCCTCATTGTCATAAAGTGTATCTCTTGTCGTGATGTGTGTTTTGTCCTTTTGGTAGGCCGTCATTGTAAATAAGAATTTGTTCTTAACCGACTTGCCTATTTAAATAAAAAGGTTAAATAAAAAAAGTATTGACAGATGTGCCATATAGCAATAGAGTTGGGAAGAGATTTTCGATGTACCGATTCCATGGCATATGGTTTATGAACTGATACACAAAACGACACTGTATTCAAAACTAGAGTTAACTTTAAAATTATTATACAAAATTCATGCAACGAATGCAGCTTGTTTTTGGTCACAGGTTCAGGAATGGCTGAAGAATTGCAACATTTAAGCCAATTCTGCAAATAGCACTGCTAGGCGATTTAAAAAGTTAGTCAAATTGATCAATAATATAATAACTCTTTGCAAAAATGTTTCTTTAATTTACAATCTTTAGAAACTATGAGAATAGAAAGGTTCAGAACTTTTGTGAAACATCACAGCACACTTGAAATATATATATGGCAAACAAATCAAAACTGGATGATGTTCAGAAATAGATGGGAGGGGTTGAAAGTAGCTGGATGGGACTAAAAACAAATCAAAAATAACTATTGTAAAATTGATATAGTATGAATAAGATGGAAGTAGAAGCCTAAGTGTTGTTTACTCCAATTGGGGGAGGGGTGGCCCTTAACAAGATGGCGCCGACAGATAGGGAAGCTCCTAAGCAACCTTACAAGCATTTCGCTACACCCGCAATAACATCTGGTAAACGTGAATGTGACCAATAAAATTGGATTTGGTAGGGTTAGGGGAAAACAATATATAACCAGTCAAAAGTTGACACACCTACAGATTCAAGAGCTTTTCTTTATTTTTCCTATTATTCTACAATGTAGAATAATAGTGAAGACATCAAAAATATGAAATTACACATGGAATCATATAGTAACCAAAATATATTTTATATTTGAGATTCTTCAAAGTAGCCACCCTTTGCATTGATGACAGCTTGGCACACTTGGCATTCTATCAATCAGCTTCATGAGGTCGTCACCTGGAATGCATTTCAATTAACCGGTCTGCCTTGTTAAATGTGGAATTTCTTTCCTTCTTAACGCGTTTGAACCAATCCGTTGTGCCGTGATAAGGTATGGGTGGTATACAGAAAATAGCCCTATTTGGTAAAAGACCAAGTCCATATTATGGCAAGAAGAGCTCAAATAAGCACAGGGAAATTACAGTCCATCATTACTTTAAGACATGAAGGCCAGTCAATGAGGACAATTTCAAGAACTTTGAAAGTTTCTTCAAATGCAGTCGCAAAAACCATCAAGCGCTATGATGAAACTGACTCATGAGGACCGCCACAGGAAAGGAAGACCCAGACTTATGGCGGCAGGTAGCTTAGTGGTTAGAGCATTGGGCCAGTAACCAAAAGATTGCTAGATTGAATCCCCGAGCTGACAAGGTAAACATCAGTCGTTCTGCCCCTGAACAAGGCAGTTAACCCACTGTTCCCCGGTAGATCATCATTGTACATAAGAATGGGTTCTTAACTGACTTGCCTAGTTAAACAAAGGTAAAAAAAGTTACCTCTGCTGCAGAGGATTAGTTATTTAGAGTTAACTGCACCTCAGAAGCTGCCCAAATAAAAGCATCAGAGTTCAAGAAACAGACTGAACAGAACTGTTCAGAGGAGACTTCATGGTCAAATTTCTGCAAAGAAACCACTACTAAAGGACACCAATAATAATAAGAAACTTGCTTGGCCCAAGAAACATGAGCAATGGACATTAATGAGTCCAAATATGAGATTTTTGGTTCCAACCGCAGTGTCTTTGTGAGACACATTAGGTGAAAGGATGATCTCCGCATGTGTGGTTCCCACCATGAAGCATGGAGGTGGTAACACTGTCAGTGATTTATTTAGAATTCAGCAAGGCTACCACAGCATTCTGCAGCAATATGCCATCCCACCTGGTTTGCCCTTAGTGGGACTATCATTTGTTTTTCAACAAAACGAAATTTCAGGCCTGACACTGACTTATATAGCTCATTGGCATCCTGTAAATCTGGCTGTCACTGCTGTATTGCTGCCATGTCACTTTTATGTCAGTGTTAGTGTTGAATGCAGCCGGTACAGGGCTTTTGAGTGAGTGTGTGCTGTACCTGTAAGCAGATCAGCATTCCAGCACAAATCATACTCGATCTCACCAACAAACAGCTCACCAATACTAAAGTATTTTTCTATCTATAGCTTGTTCTCCATGTTATGGTGAGCAAACCTGTGCTATTTGGGATGTGAATTCGATTCGTTCCGACATTTCTTAATTTATTTTTTTACTTTTTGGATTGTGTGCATTGCTTGTATTGCTAGGTATTACTGCACTGTTGGAGCTAGAAACTCAAGCATTTCACAGCACCTGCGATAACGTCTGCAAATCTGTGTACGCAAACTTTGACTTAATGTTATCAGCATTCATTTCCATGACCCCAAAAATTATCATGGCTCTTCCTTGTTCCTCTGCAGCAGACAGAGTGAGCATTACATCGAACACAATAAAAAATTACAGTACCGATTCGCAATACACAGAATCATGATAAAACCTCAATACATATCGCAGCTGTACCTAAGTATCTTGATAATATTGTATCGTGAGGTCCCTAGCAATTCCCAGCCCTAGTGTGTGTGTTAGGAAAGACCAGGTGTCAATAGAGGAGAGCTGAGGTCGGCACAGCTAACAGACTGACGCACGTGCAGCTTGAGCATCCGACACACACACCAACCTCACACACATGCAGAGAGAGCCATTGAGAGACAAGGGAGGAAGCAGCCGCAAGTCTCTGGTCTCTACTCAGTTTCACTTTCACTTCAGCCAGTCTGATGAGTCTGTGTGCATCTGTGCATGCGTGTGTGTGTGTACTGACCAGCTGGAACTCCCTGCGTCTGTCGTAGGCGTGTTGTATGGCAACGTCAGCCCACAGGGCCTGGATGGAGGGCAGGTACTTGAGGAACACGCTTGTCTCCACCTGGCCGTGCACCATCATCGAAGATCGTGTGTCAAATGACATCACATTGTCTCCGTGCAGCTGGTTGTCAGAGGAACCCCAGGGGATCTGAAGCTTCTCCCGTGCATCCACCAACACACGCACACCTGAAGGGGATAGATAGGGTTTAGAGTTAAACACACACAGGGGTCTGTGGCCCACAACCCTATCTGACAAGTATCAGAAGGAAACAAGGCTGATTTAAAAGAAGTCTTTATGTTCGAGGATATAAAACCACAGTTAGATAGTTTGGTCACTCTGGAGGCATGTTACACCACTGTTCAAACGAAACTGAAAAAAACCCTCAAAGAATAACGTTAGAGGAGTTGAATTTTAGAGCTGGCAGCAGGAAGTCATATTTTCTCAAGTATATCTGATTTAGTTAGCCAGTTATAAGAAAAATGGCCATTTCTACATTAGAAACGGCGATACTCACACACTAGTCGATAGTCACCAACACGGGCGTTCCTCCACTAAACGGGGAATTTGTATTTCTGAAGCTAAACCCCATACAGTAACAGTTAGCTAGCTAATCTGCTGCTAACTTCGGATAGCAGCTCCACTTATAAACATAATGGAAACTTTGCCAAAAAGTTTTCACCACTCAAGTGGAACGTTAAGAATGTTAATGTAGCTTTTTTTTTATTTTATTTTTAGATATAGTCCCGTAGACTTTCTCCCTAGTTACCTTTGATAACATTGCTGTAAATTATTGCCCGGAACTCTTCTCGAGCTTGCTGGTCGAAGTCCTGCCCGTGGATAATCCTCATCTGTTTGAGGAAAGTGGACTTGCCGCTCTCGCCCGCGCCCAGTAAAAGTATCTTCACTAGTCGTTTCACGTAGGTTTTGTCCCGGGAAATACTTTTGTCAATCGCCTTAGATTTCCTCAGCTGTTCCACCTCGGTGCTGGTAAGCAGGCAAGCGGGGAAGTAGTGATTTAGTACGGATCGGGTCGGCAGGAAGTCCGCCATGTTCAACCAGCTTCATCGATAAACGGGAGAGAGTTTGCGCGTTCATGTGAGGAGCGCGGAAACGCTACTGTCTACTCTACACCATAGAAATATAATGATTTCTATGTAAGTACACACTGGCTGCGTTTACACAGGCAGCTCAATTCTGATATTTTACCCAATTGTTGTAGAAAGAGCTGATCTGATTGAACAAAATACCAATACGTGGAAAAAAATCAGGGGTGTATTTATTACGTAGATTCTGTTGCAAAACGTTTAGTAACGGAAGCAAACGGAACGAAATGGGGAGGGACCTACTTAAAATGATTGAAAATGTTTGGATGAATGATTACACCGCTGTATTGGGCTGCCTGTGTTAATGTTCACACACACACACGCACACACACACACACACACACACACACACAGGACCAAGCCTTTGGGCAAGCCCCTATCTTTATATAACCGAAAAGTGTGCTTTGGATGACAGTACAGTCTACAAATCTAGCATATGCCTTTCTTGCAAAGCAAAAATCATACATTAATTTCATCACTTAACCATGTGATTATTCTTTTCATTTTGCCCTGAAAAAAACTTTTTTACATCCTCATTTAGACCACTTTTTTTATTTTACCAAAGTTGACCAAATTAAACAAAATAGCTGTTCCTAAAATTATAACATTGAAATACCTTATTATTCACATCACATCAAAGCCCTAATTTAACATTTAACAGAACAATTCAACACAGTCAAATTACAATCATGACTTGATCATGAATCATTTAGGCTCTGAGGTGTATGATCCAATGTCCCCACCTGGTGGTCACACCACACAGTTGCATAAATGCAGAGCATATCGGTTACCTTACTTCATATAGCATCCTATCGCAGACAGACAGGTGGTTCACTGGTGGGAATATAGAACCGTGCCCCGATTGGCTAATACGATCTCCCTCTCCATCCCTATCGATGCATGCTGGTCATTGTATTGATAACCTACTTGCGTATTCCTTCGCATCGAGCGTCTTCCCTTTGGCTGGAGAAATATTAGGCTACATTCATTCAGATTGTAGCCGTTATCATAGTGAATAATAGGGGAGGAAGGCAGACAACATGACCATCAGAAATGTACGGGATCATGGACAGAGGTTCCGACCGAGGATGGCATGTCTCAAAAAGGTAGGTAGGTT
Source organism: Oncorhynchus keta (assembly GCF_023373465.1). Taxonomy (NCBI): domain Eukaryota; kingdom Metazoa; phylum Chordata; class Actinopteri; order Salmoniformes; family Salmonidae; genus Oncorhynchus; species Oncorhynchus keta. The sequence continues at coordinate 35,095,555 of NC_068444.1, read as the reverse complement.
AGCCCAATCAGAGATCGTTATGCTACAGGGCAGATGCAGACATCTCGGCTACAGTGTGTTGCTATATTTAGTCATCAAAATATATATCGACTATTCGTCCATCACACGCTGGGCAGTGGAGTCTGATGTTTTGTATTATTATCCGGGTTGTCGACCCAGTGCACCTATATGATAATAATACATAATGATTTCAACAACAAAAAATCATAACATGCCATATTCTCCTACAGCCATTTTTTAAACTCAGCTGTTATGGATTTGTTGCCACATATCACAAAACATCATTCCCAGGAAAGCCTGTCTATATTTACAGTTAACCAGCTAGTCATGTTTAGTTGTTTCACAGGTGTCAATAAGAGTGTGAGAGAGCTAGCCTATGCCGTAAAATGAGACCACCTATCCTCAATGTGCAAAGTGTAAGTACATTACTTCCGTGAACAGCATTTCACAAACTTGTACTGTAGCTTTGGCTTTGATTGACAGTGTGTTCTCTCTACCATTGTATTGCTACTCAGTGATGAGGTCACTGAGTATTGTGTGATTAGTATTAGCACCTCCAGCAGCCAGCAGATAATCCAACCCATTTGTACTAACCGTACTGGACAGGACAAACTCTTGTTGCATTCCCAGCCAGGACCATGCTTGTTGTGCCAGCTTCTGTTACCAACAGGCTACTAAAACTGGGTTCTCTGTGTAACTTAAAGGGGAACTGCACCCGCTGATTTGACCTTGTTTTCTGGCTTGCTCCTCAAGAAATGCTGACGGCCATGACATAAACCAAACATGAGTTGACTTGGGGATGTGGTATGATGTGGGTGTTTCTTGGGTGTGTCCTTGCAACCAGCAAATACAATAAAATTGTATTAGACACATACACATATTTAGTAGATGTTTTATTGCGGGTTTAGCGAAATGCTTGTGTTCCTAGCAGTGGAGTAATATCTAACGATACACAACAATACATAGAAATCTAAAAGTAAAAGAATGGAATTATGAAATATAGATACAGTTGAAGTCGGAAGTTTACATACACTTAGGTTGGAGTCATTAAAACTCAATTTCGCAATTTCCAAACTCCTGAATGTACCACGTTCATCTGTACAAACAATAGTATTCAAGTATAAACACCATGGGACTATTAGGGACTATTAAACACCATGGGACTATTAGGGACTATTAAACACCATGGGACTATTAGGGACTATTAAACACCATGGGACTATTAGGGACTATTAAACACCATGGGACTATTAGGGACTATTAAACACCATGGGACTATTAGGAACTATTAAACACCATGGGACTATTAGGAACTATTAAACACCATGGTACTATTATGTACACCATCTTAAAATAAATTGATGATCTAACATGGGACTATTAGGGACTATTAAACTATTAAACACCATGGGACTATTAGGGGGACTATTAAACACCATGGGACTATTAGGGACTATTAAACACACATGGGACTATTAGGGACTTTAAACTGGGACTATTAGGAACTATTAAACACCATGGGACTCTATTAAACATGGAATTAGTGAACTATTAAACACCATGGAACAAACTATTAAACACCATGACTATTAGGGACTATTAAACACCATGGGACTAAACTGGGACTATTAAACACCATGGGACTATTTGGGACTATTAGGTGACTATTAAACACCATGGGACTATTAAACTCACTATTGGGACTATTAAACACCATGGGAATTTCCAAACTATTAAACACCATGGGACTATTATATTAGGTTATTAAACACATGGGACTATTAGGAACTATTAAACACCATGGGACTAGACTATTAAACACCATGGGACTATTAGGGACTATTAAACACCATGGGACTATTAGGGACTATTAAACACCATGGGACTATTATTCTGACATTTCACATTCTTAAAATAAAGTGATGATATTAAACACCTAAGACTGGGACTATTTTTAAACACCATGTGTCAGGAATTGTAAATGTATTTGGCTAAGGTGTATGTTAACCTCCGACTTGAACTGTATATTAGGTTGAGCAGTGTCGGAGTCCGGAGTACAATTAAGTGATAATTCCCGATAAGCCGGTGTTTGGAGGATATATTGGCACGGGTGTTTGACCCGAGACGAAGTTGAAGGCCGGCAAAACTTTTTTGGTTACTACCTGATTCCATATGTGTTATTTCATAGTTTTGATGTCTTAGTAATAGTAAATAATAGTAATAGTAAAATAATAGTAAATAGTTAATAGTAAAATAAAGAAAAACCCTTGAATGAGTAGGTGTGTCCAAACTTTTGACTGGTACTGAATGTATGTATGTATGTATGTATGTATGTATGTATGTATGTATGTATGTATGTATGTATGTATGTATGTATGTATGTATGTATGTGTGTGTGTGTGTGTGTGTGTGTGTGTGTGTGTGTGTGTGTGTGTGTGTGTGTGTGTGTGTGTGTGTGTGTGTGTATATATGTGATGGGATATACAGCCATTATGGACAGTATGTGGATAGAATATATTGTATATCTGAAGAATACTTAGGATATAATAGTATATGTGCAGCAATAGTTGAATAGGATGGCCTTGACGAGAATACAGTATAGATATGAACTGGGTAAAACAATATGTAAACTATATTGAAGTGACCAGTGTTCCATATCTATGTACAGCCTCTAAGGTGAAGGGTTGAATAGCTGGGTGGTAGCCGGCTAGTGACAGTGACTAAGTTCAGGGCAGGGTACTGGGGGTAGGCTGGCTAGTGATGGCTATTTAATAGTCTGATGGCCTTGTGAGAGAAGCTGTTTTTCTGTCTTGGTCCCAGCTTTGATGCACCTGTACTGACCACGCCTTCTAGATGATAGCGGGGTGAACAGGCCGTGGCTCGGGTGGCTGAGGTCCTTAATGATCTTCTTGGCCTTCCTGTGACACCGGGTGCTGTAGATGTCCTGGAGGGCAGTCAGTGTGCCCCAGGTGATGTGTTGGGCAGACCGTACCACCCTATGGAGAGCCCTGCGGTGCAGTTGCCGTACCAGGTCGGTGATACAGCCCGACAGGATGCTCCAAATGGTGCATCTGTAAAAGTTTGTAAGGGTCTTTATTTCTTCACCCTCCTGAGGTTGAAGAGGCACTGATGGGGGCGTGCTCCCTCTGCTGTCAACTGAGGTCCATGATCAGCTCCTTCGTTTTGTTGACGTTGAGGTAGAGGTTATTTTCCTGGCACCACTCCACCAGGGCCCTCACCTCTGTCTTGTCGTTGTTGGTAATCCGGCCTACCATTGTTGTATCGTCTGCAAACCTGATGATTGAGTTAGAGGTGTGTGTGGCCACATGGTCATGGGTGAACAGGGAGTACATGAGGGGGCTGAGCACGCACCCTTGTGGGGTTTCCAGTTTGCACAAGGTCCAGTGTAGTTCCTTTTAAGAGACACGCCCATCTGTCAGAACCTTTCCCACAACTGTTTCCCTACTCAATCACTACAAACAAACCCCCTGATTAATACAATTAGTGGGGTGGTTAAACTGTGTATTGTTCTGTATTTTGATGTAAGTGGTACAGAATCTGATTCCGCCGACATGTGCTCCCTCCATCAATATACCGGAAGCCGTCATAAGGTGTATCATCCAGTGCGTGAAGCCCTGACCTGCCTTCCTTTTGGGCAATTATGTGTGAAACACATCTCACTGTCCTAGAAATGCCCCAGACATGATGAAAACGAGACTGGATTCCCCCAGGATGAAATGTCCCTTTAATAGTAATAGTTCTATTTAAAAGTAATAGGATTCTATAGATGTAATTCTATGCATATGGATCTGACCTGTCTCATTATCATAGTATCCTGTTGACTTCCTGTCCTATTGTCATGGTAACCTGTTTTCTTGACAACCCGTTGTCTCAGTGATCCGCCTCTGTAGTGGTGAATATCTGTTGTCTTTATGACCTGTTTTCCTGCTGTCTGCAAGGTGGAGTCTGTGATGCTGGAGATGCAGGATCCAAAGACTGGAGTCAAGTCACAACCCCAGAGACTGGTTATCACTACTATACCTCACGCTATCACAGGTAAACACACACAAAGAAGCAAACAGAAAAAAACTCTCAGATAGTGGCTGCCATAGGTTAGGTAACTCCTACAGACCCCGGGACCTTTTTTCCCCAAGTCTTGAGCTCAAGATTATATCGCATTGACAACCTCTGATCGAGAAGGTGAGAGGGGGGGGGGGGGGCATAGGGAGACAGGGAGGTAGTGAGAGTAGGAGGAAGTGCAGTAAGGAGAGAAAGATGAGAGAGAGATGGCTAAAGAACCTATTGTATACCTACTGAGTTTTAATGATACAACTTCATCTTTGTCCGTTTCTGATAAAATCATCCTTGATTACAGACACTGTAACAGCATGTCGTCTGGGATTGGTAAAACATAGAATAGCATAGCATAGATTGTACAACGGGTGGGCCGGGACTATCTCTTGGAAGATGCTGTATGTCAATCATTATTTGAATATGTTGGTAACCTGTTGTATAAAAATGCTAATGGCCACACAGCCGGTGTTTGAAGGATATATTGGCATAGTTTGCCAGTGCTCGACTTCGTCTTGGGCCTAACACGCATGCCAATATATCCTCCAAAAAGTGGCTTCGAGGGCATTCTCACTTTAATTAAATAGCTTACTGGAATAATTTCCAATATCCCTATAGAGAAATGTAATAACATTTAATAAAATAATAGCCGTCTCCTCCTCTCCTCTCCTCTCATATTGACTGTCACAGCAGTTGTTTCTCTGAGGCAGGCGTCTGGCATTTATATATCACCCCTCTCTCCTCTCCACAGCCCCTTTTGATTTCAGAGTTACTGTAACGATGTGCGCTGAGAGTCCGGAAGCAAGTTCAGGGAGGGAATACATTTAATAAATGAAAAAAAAAACGTAACACTGACAGCGCACTGACCTGAAACAAATAGACACAATGACAACTGGGGAAGCAGACTGGTGACCTAGAGGCAGGAGAGGGAGCACACGTGACAGTTAAACCAATGAGTCTTGATGTCATACATGTGATGTTATATTTCTACAATAGCTGTTTGTTGTCACCTTCTCAGGTGAGGACATTGTGGCATGGCTGACCAACTGCTACAGTATAGAGGCAGAAGGTAAAAGAGCTTTCGTCTCAGACACACACACACACACACACACACACACACACACACACACACACACACACACACACACACACACACACACACACACGGCATGGCTGACCAACTGCTACAGTATAGAGGCAGAAGGTAAAACACACACACACACACACACGCTTCACACACACACACACTTTCGTCTCAGACACACACACACACACACACACACACACACACACACACACACACACACACACACACACACACACACACACACACACACACACACACACACACACACACACACACACACACACACACACACACACACACACACACACACACACACACACACACACACACACAGAGCTGTCTGGTATTATGGTTCCTGAACACCCACCCCTTTTCTCTATTTCTCTCCCTTTCTCTTCTTCTTCCCCCTCTCTCTGTGTAGAGGCGTGGGCTCTGGGCACCATGTTGGTGGCATTTGGGTACATCTACCCCCTCCAGGATCATAAGCGACTAGTCATCAAACCAGACGCGTCTCTCTACCGCTTTCAGGTAACAATGACAACACCTCATGAATCTTAAGCTTAACCAACCCCCTTAAGCCTAACTCTATGCCAAACCTCTGTGCTTTTTGTCTTTTCTCAGACACCATACTTCTGGCCAGCCCAGCAGTGGCCTGTAGAGGACACAGACTATGGTGAGATGCACACAGAACAAGACAAAACAGAGTTAAAGTTTTCTTTATTTTTAGGTCATCTACATTGCGGACAAATACGTTTAAGTCCAAAAAATTACAAAATAAAATGAAAATCATGTTTATTTCACAGCAATATACCTGGCTAAGAGAAACATCCGCAAGAAAGGAATACTGGCGCTGTATGAACAGGTGAGAGACATTCACACGTGCACGCAGGCACACACATCTATCTAATGTGGAAGTGGTAACACACTACTCTGTTGTCTTCAGGTGCAGTATAACAGTCTTCACAAGTGGATGAATTATAAGTGGGACTTCATTGTGATGCAGGCTAAAGAACAGTACAGGTTAGTCTGGCAGAAATAGACTACACTGTCATATATATATATATTTTTTTTAATTTAACCTTTATTTAACTAGGCAAGTCAGTTAAGAACAAATTCTTATTTTCAATGACGGCCTAGGAACAATCATCCACAGATGGACTGTGTACTTGGGAAATTTGACTGTTTTGTGTGTGTATGTGTGCAGGGCGGGGAAGGAGAGGAAGAAGCCGGATCGCGTGGTGTTTGACTGCCAGGAGAGAGCCTACTGGGTGGTACACAGACCTCCGGTGAGACACACACACTAGTGATGTGTGTGTTGACTCATAACCCAATGCCTCCGCGTTTATATCTGCAGGTTTAGGGTCATGAAATATTGTGTGGATTAAGTGCGGGAGGGTGGCGGGCAGGTTGAATAAAGAGAAAACGCTGCTTTAAAATGTAATAAATATATCATTATTTTGCAATTAATATCTATAGGCTACATAGAGGTTTTTCTTTATTTTTTTAAATTTATCTGACGTTAGTGTACAAGCCTAAGCTTCAGGTCTTATCTGTAGTGCAACAAATACACGCCAGAGTTTAATTCAATAATAAAAGTGCTTTGAAATGGAGAGCTGAAAATAAAGAGAAGGGAGGGCCCTTCAGTATGTTATGTGTGACGATTGTGAGGTGCTGTACAAATTTGACAGTCACAAGATGGGGCACGTCAAGGGAAATGTGGTGTTCAGATGGGTTAAATGGAATAGTAACTGAAATCTGGACGCTGACTGTAGTTCTATAACCTCTAATGTAATATTAACTACTGCAGAATTATGCATTTCTCGCAGTAAAATGATACACCAAATGTACATTTTGACTCGGGAACAGGAGTGGAGAAATAGGATTTATTTCTTTCAGCATCTTGAGAGAATGTAAGTGCGCGATAGGGACCGTCTGTAAAGGCGCTATCTTTATCAGCGTCATAAAAGCCGATAGTATTTCAACCGCATAAAATATGCATCCAAGCCGAAGTCGTTTTAATTCCCTTAAAACCATGATGTTGTTTGGTCCAAAAAAATGGTTGAGTTATTGCATTTTCTCCTGGGTCCCTTAACGTCTTTGCTATGCAAGAGAAGCAGAGATGAAAGAGAGAACTTTAAAGATCGATTTGAAGTATTAACTCTATCGATGTAGGCCATTTTCTGATGAGCAAGGGAATATTTAGTCTTCTAGGGCAACAAGTAATGACAGAAGAAAAGCTGCATGTGTTTAATTACACGCAAGGTCACTATGGGGCGATAACTTGAACCTGCGTTCCATGTAGACAGATATATTATCAGAAACACTATTCTTGTACTGTGACTGCTGACAGGTGAATATATCTCCAGGTGAGATGATGTGTTTCTCTGCAGGGAGGAGCTCTGGCCTTTCACGACTGGATAGACAGGCTACTAACGAAGCATCATGGGTAGAGAGTGATGCATCCTGGGTAGTCTCATGGGGGGGCAGTGGGGTTGGGTTCCTAGCTTATTCCTCTGATATCAATCACAAACCAAAACATGAAAATATCGAATCATACCGTGCACATTACTTAATATTTTGTCTGTCTGTCTGTAGCCAGGGACCGTCAGTGCAATGGACTACGGACTTGAACGCATGGTAGACCCCAACACAGAGGAGGTAACAGGTTAGTCCCGCTGTTTGTGTGTATGGATTAGCCTGCTCATGTGGGGGTATATTGTAGCCACAGTATCATTGTCTGTGTGACCTAGCAAGGACAAGGTGGTATTCAATCTGCTTATATTTGATAAGAGGATTTCTACCTTGGTAATCTGACACTAAATACAGGTACATACCCCTCTTCCTGACCCCCCCTTTCCCATTACTGTAGTCTCTGTTAACCAATCACATCACATCTGTTCCCTCTGTTAGCCAATCACATAACAGATTTAGTTTTATTTCTGTTTGAATTCATCAATATTATGTTCCCCCCCTCTCTTTTTCTGTCTGTAGGTTTTCTTCAATGCCTCTCTTACAGTCGTAACTTTGAAGAATACTTCTACACACACAGACAGACGCGCACAATAAATGCAAAGTTTACTGCAGCTGTCCATTCTGCTGTTATATATTACCAAATCATTGCTTTATTTCCCAGAAACAAACTTCAGACTTCTTCAGAAGAATTGTGAGAAACAACTTTTAACATCCTAAAATAATTAGCATATAACATTTACCCTAAATGTACATATGAACAATTCCTCCTTCCTTTTGGCTATGTTGATGAATATTCCTTTTCCCCTGTTTCCTGTAGATGATTTTTACGCAGCAGTCCATCATGAGGCCGAGGGTCAAGTCATCAGTGTCTATCGGAGCGTATGTCACTATAGTTTAGATGTCACCACGTTTGACAATCCATCACACCTAGGGTTAAAAGCTGAAATCCTATACGATGACCATGCGATTAATGGTGATCAACTAGGTGCTAAAAAGCATAATTCTCCATTCTCTCCAACATAGCAGTTGTTTTTTGTGTTTGTTTTCTTTTTTCTCCAGTCTTGTGAAGTACTCTGTCACCTATAATAAGCACGACCCTTTCCTAGCCCCCTGTCTCCCTAGCAACCCCTGGGTAACTGATGATGTCACCTACTGGTTTCTCAACATGGCGAAGTGAGTCTGACCCCTAACTGTTCAGCTTACTATCCCTGTCCTACCTGTCATTGTAGAATGTATTATTTGAACTGATATCAAAACATGGACGTTCATATGTGTGTGTGTGTGTCAGTGTGGGAATTCCTACTAAGATGCGTGTGGAGAGGTGGACCTTCAGTTTTGGGGAGCTGCTCTCTGACCCTCGAGGCAGAGATGACTTCAGACTCTTCCTCAAGAAGGAGTTCAGCGGTACGTTGATACAGCGTAACGGCAACATTGGGGAAACATTACAACAATGGTGGTATGATATTATGTCTTCGTCCATTTCTTGGGAGATTGATTCTTGACTCAACAAGACTAACATGGTTAAATAAATAAAAAACAATAACAATTTTTTGACATGATTTTAGGCAGGCATGTACCTGTCCCATTTTACACCCAACAGTCTGGGTCTTTTCAAGGTGCCTCTGCTTGTTCTATTAGGGGATTTGACATTATACAACAAACATTTGACTGGCTGGTTTATTGATTAGTTAATGGATTGATTTATTGACAGGTGAGAACCTGGCGTTCTGGGAGGCATGTGAGGATCTGAAGTGGGGAACAGCCGCTACCATGAATGACAAGGCCCAGCAGGTCTACAAGTAAAGAGAAACATAACCCCACACACTTGGGACTGAGCTGTTACCACATCTGTGTTTGGGTCTACCATATGTAATCCATTGCACTGACGGTCCCTGGCTACGGACAGACAAAACATTAAGTCATGTGCACGGTATGATTTGATATGATTTGAGGTCATGTTGTTTTGGTTTGTGATTGGTATAAGACAGGAATAAGCTAGTCCCCCAACCCCACTGCCCCCCATGAGACTACCCAGGATGCATCACTCTCTACCCATGATGCTTCGTTAGTAGCCTGTCTGTCCAGTCGGAGTGAAAGGCCAGAGCTCCTCCCTGCAGAGAAACACATCATCTCACCTGGAGATATATTCACTTGTCAGCAGTCACAGTACAGGAATAGTGTTTCTGATAATATATCTGTCTACATGGAACGCAAGTTCAAGTACAAGTTTTATCGCCCCCATAGGTTTAGTTTGCAGACAGGATGAACATACAACACAGCAGTGTTGTAGTACTCATGACTGGTCTTGGGTCAGGTCTCGAGACTACATATTGAGTGTCTCGGTCTTGTCTCCGTGTCGGATACATTTGGGCTCGGTCTTGACTCGGTCTCGGACAGTGAGGACTCGTCATTTCTTCCCGAGACCAGCTGAGACCAGCGGATTAAAACTTATCAGCTTCCATTCAGTCAGCGCATAAAAACACTTCGCCAGGCCAAATATACAGAATATACTCCTTTTTTGAGACGTTAATACATTATCTGAACAGTCTTTAAATCTATTATAGACATGTTTGCTCAGTGGTGACCCTATAGGACCTTCAGTGTGTGACAGGTTAGTACAGTGAACCTATATGTCTTCAATGTGTGACAGGTTAGTATAGTGGTGAACCTATAGGTCTTCAGTGTGTGACAGGTTAGTATAGTGGTGAACCTATAGGTCTTCAGTGTGTGACAGGTTAGTACAGTGTTGAACCTATAGGTCTTCAGTGTGTGAACCTATAGGCCTTCAGTGTGTGAACCTATAGGCCTTCAGTGTGTGAACCCTATAGGCCTTCAGTGTGTGACAGGTTAGTAAACCTATAGGCCTTCAGTGTGTGAACAGTGAACTATAGGCCTTCAGTGTGTGAACCTATAGGCCTTCAGTGTGTGACAGGTTAGTACAGTGGTGAACCTATAGGTCTTCAGTGTGTGAACAGGTTAGTACAGTGGTGAACCTATAGGTCTTCAGTGTGTGACAGGTTAGTACAGTGGTGAACCTATAGGTCTTCAGTGTGTGACAGGTTAGTACAGTGGTGAACCTATAGGTCTTCAGTGTGTGACAGGTTAGTACAGTGGTGAACCTATAGGTCTTCAGTGTGTGACAGGTTAGTACAGTGGTGAACAGTGAACCTATAGGCCTTCAGTGTGTGACAGGTTAGTACAGTGTTGAACCTATAGGTCTTCAGTGTGTGACAGGTTAGTACAGTGGTGAACCTGTAGGTCTTCAGTGTGTGACAGGTTAGTACAGTGGTGAACCTATAGGTCTTCAGTGTGTGACAGGTTAGTACAGTGGTGAACCTATAGGTCTTCAGTGTGTGACAGGTTAGTACAGTGGTGAACCTATAGGTCTTCAGTGTGTGACAGGTTAGTACAGGGGTGAACCTATAGGTCTTCAGTATGTGACAGGTTAGTACAGTGGTGAACCTATAGGTCTTCAGTGTGTGACAGGTTAGTACAGGGGTGAACCTATAGGTCTTCAGTATGTGACAGGTTAGTATAGTGGTGAACCTATAGGTCTTCAGTATGTGACAGGTTAGTACAGTGGTGAACCTATAGGTCTTCAGTATGTGACAGGTTAGTATAGTGGTGAACCTATAGGTCTTCAGTATGTGACAGGTTAGTACAGTGGTGAACCTATAGGTCTTCAGTATGTGACAGGTTAGTATAGTGGTGAACCTATAGGTCTTCAGTGTGTGACAGGTTAGTACAGGGGTGAACCTATAGGTCTTCAGTATGTGACAGGTTAGTACAGTGGTGAACCTATAGGTCTTCAGTGTGTGACAGGTTAGTACTGTGGTGAACCTATATAGGTCTTCAGTGTGTGACAGGTTAGTACAGTGGTGAACCTATAGGTCTTCAGTGTAACAGGTTAGTACAGTGGTGAACCTATAGGGCCTTCAGTGTGTGACAGGTTAGTACAGTGGTGAACCTATAGACCTTCAGTGTAACAGGTTAGTACAGTGGTGAACCTATAGGTCTTCAGTGTGTGACAGGTTAGTACAGTGGTGAACCTATAGGTCTTCAGTGTGACAGGTTAGTACAGTGGTGAACCTATAGGTCTTCAGTGTGTGACAGGTTAGTACAGTGGTGAACCTATAGTCCTTCAGTGTGTGACAGGTTAGTACAGTGGTGAACCTATAGGCCTTCAGTGTATGACAGGTTAGTACAGTGGTGAACCTACAGGCCTTCAGTGTGTGACAGGTTAGTACAGTGGTGAACCTATAGGTCTTCAGTGGTGAACCTATAGATCTTCAGTGTGTGACAGTTTAGTACAGTGGTGAACCTATAGGTCTTCAGTGGTGAACCTATAGATCTTCAGTGTGTGACAGTTTAGTACAGTGGTGAACCTATAGGTCTTCAGTGTGACAGGTTAGTACAGTGGTGAACCTATAGTCCTTCAGTGTGTGACAGGTTAGTACAGTGGTGAACCTATAGGTCTTCAGTGTGACAGGTTAGTATAGTGGTGAACCTATAGGTCTTCAGTGTGACAGGTTAGTATAGTGGTGAACCTATAGGTCTTCAGTGTGTGACAGGTTAGTACAGTGGTGAACCTATAGGTCTTCAGTGTGTGACAGGTTAGTACAGTGGTGAACCTATAGGTCTTCAGTGTGTTACATGTTAGTACAGTGTTGAACCTATAGGCCTTCAGTGCCTTCAGTGTCTGAAAGGACAGCAACCGTAATACCAACACATACACATTAACCATGTCTCTGGTTAGGACTTTCCTGACGCGTGGCGCCCCCCGGTGGATCAACATTGATGGGAAGACCATGGAGGTGACAGTTAAAGGGTTGAAACACCCTCACAGATACGTACTTGATGCAGCTCAGACACACATCTTCATGCTGATGAAGAAGGTCAGTTTCACCACACTAATACTACAGGCCCTCTGTCTGCTGTAACTGGAAAATCATACACAAAATGGCTGCCATGATGTAACATGGCTGCCATGATGTGACTTATTTTGGAGTAAAACTTTCAATACTTGTACAGGAGGTATCTAAGTGTGTGTGTGTGTGTGTGTGTGTGTGTGTGTGTGTGTGTGTGTGTGTGTGTGTGTGTGTTATAGGACTCTTTTGGGCGGTACCTGAAGTCTCCAGTGTTTAAGGACACTCAGAAGAGGGCCATCTGTCCTGACCAACACATGTTCAGGTCAGTGCTATGTGTGTGTGAGAGAGTGTGATCAGTACAGTGGAACATATTGTCTGCACTGGTGTGAGTACTGTAAAACTTCAATTAAACGCAGTTTCAAATAAACGCTGGGTCTAAATGAATTGTTTTGACGTTTCCATTAATTACCATGAATTGTTTATGAGGCTTAATGTTTCATTTGTTACATTAAATAATTCAGTAATGACAATTATGTAAACATCTGTTTTTATTGCCAGTAAGAAAATACTAGCCATTGGCTGCTAACAGCTGAGATCTGCTTGCTAACTGGAAGGCACAAAAACAGTCAACAACTTCTGGATTCCTTACCCCAGATATTGGCCGATCACCCTCTAGTGGTGAAAAGTAATAACTGTCGAAAATGCGCAGTCAAAAATGAGAATAATTATTCTGTCAAGGAAAAGTCATTCTTTTTTATTTGAGGCATACTAAGACAAAATAAATGTGACACGGTGTGTAAACCATAATACATTAGTGCAGGAAATGAAGAAATTGATTGAAATGCTGAAATTAAACAATTAAATATGCAAATGAGCAAAAACTGTGTGCATTAAGGAAATAGATGCCTGGCTCAAATTGAAGCCTGCCTCGAGGCACGTGTTACAAATAAACTCACAGGCTATTAACTAAAGTTTTACGGTATCTCCCTCAACACCTCTTTCCCCTCTATCTCTAAGAGATAATTAGTGTGTAATTGTAAGGACATGTACAACTCTCTCTCCCCCTCCTCAACTCTCTCCCTCCCCCATCCCTTTTCCAGTGTGCCCCAGTTGGAGGCCAATGCGAGGAAGCGTCGACCCAGCATCAGTCCCATCATCGTCCGCCAGCTGGAGCAGGAGGAGAGAGCCAGGATGGCCACCAGTGGCCCTGTGGACATCACACAGGTCATGAGCAAACTCAGCAACAAGGGCAAGGAGGTGCCCCCGTCCAAGAAATAGACCATAGACACACTCACATGCATAGACATGAATACACACACTTCTATAAGCACAAACACACACACACACACACACACATACACAGAATACACACACACACACACACACACACACACACACACACGCACACACACATACACAGAATACACACCAGCTGAAAGCTAAGCAATGTAGTTGCTACCTTTTACATATAGCTTGGAGTACAGCAAAGTTGACAAATAGTGAGCATTTGAAATAAAATGTACTATTTTGAATTTATATCAACTGTATGCTGCCATGGCCAGTGTAGCATACATACATCAGACAAAACAGCTGGGAGAGTCTATCTCCTCCAGTTATGTCTATCAGTCTGACTGTCATTAGAACGCAATACTACCACAGACACAAAGGTTTAAAAGCATTGAATGTTTCAAGTTATTAAGTGTTTTAGTCTTGATGGTATGCCTCACTCACTGAGCAGTATCACCTGTATCTCATTTTCTCTCACCTGTCATCAGCATGTTCTACCTATAGGGACACATCTGTGTCATTCCACCAATAGAGTGGCTTTTATGTCCCTCATACATTATGTGTGTACATTTTGATAAAACATTCCATTTAACAGTTGGATCACATACATCTACGTTCTGACTTACACGACATGACCTAAAGTGGCCTGAATCGCAGTCTGCGTTCCAATTCATCCCAAAGGTGTTCGGTGGGGTTGAGGTCAGGGCTCTGTGCAGGCCAGTCAAGTTCTTCCACACCGATCTCAACAAACCATTTCTGCTTGGACCTCACTTTGTGCACCAGGGCATTGTCATGCTGAAACAGGAAAGGGCCTTCCCCAAACTGTTGCCACAAAGTTGGAAGCACAGAATCATCTAGAATGTCATTGTATGTTGTAGCATTACGATTTATCTTCACTGCAACTATGTGGCCTAGCCTGAACCATGAAAAACAGCCCCAGACCATTATTCCTCATCCACCAAACTGTACAGTTTGCACTATGCATTGGCGCAGATAGTGTTCTCCTGGCATCCGCCAAACCCAAATTAGTTCGTCGGACTACCAGATGGTGAAGTGTGATTCATCACTCCAGAGAACCTGTTTCCACTGCTCCAGAGTCCAATGGCGGGGAGCTTTACTCCACTCCAGCCGGCGCTTGGCATTGCGCATGGTGATCTTAGGCTTGTGTGCGGCTGCTCGGCCATAAACCCATTTCCAGACAAACAGTTGCTGACGTTGCTTCCAGAGGCAGTTTGTAACTCGATAGTGAGTGATTTTCTTTACGCGCCACGTACCTCAGCACTCGCCAGTCCCGTTCTAGCTTGTGTGACCTACCACTTTGCGGCTTAGCCGTTGTTGCTCCTAGATGTTTCCACGTCACAATAACAGCACTTACAGTTGACCTGGGCAGCTCAAGCAGGGCAGAAATTTGATGAATTGACTTGTTGGAAAGGTGGCATCCTATGATGGTGCCACTTTGAAAGTCACTGAGCTCTTCAGTAAGGCCATTCTACTGCCAAAGTTTGTCTATGGAGATTGCATGGCTGTGTGCTCGGTTTTGTACACTTTTCACCAACGGCTGTGGCTGAAATAGCCGAATCCACAAATTTGAAGAGCTGTCCATACTTTTGTAAATATAGCAGTGTTGTGTTCGAGACCACATAAAGCGAGAACGATTCAAGACCAAGACTGGATGGGCGGCGAGTCCAATTCAAGACCATGATTGTAATTTTGTCAAATCACCACCATAATAAGACTGATTTGATAATGAGTTAAAAATGGCTGCATAGGACCTTTAAGCTTGTATTTAATTGCTCCTCACCACAACAAACTTCTGATTACTTTCAGTTACACACTGTCACAAGGGGAGCTATGGATGATTTAAGATGAAATCGACAAACCTGTCACGGTCAACCTTGTCAATTTTCACTTTTCTAGTCATTTTTCTTAATTTGACCTCTTGAGATGGGGAAACAATTACACTACCCTAAAGGTGCCCTATTTGTGGAATGACACATACTGTATGTTGCATGTCATTATTGTAACTTCCATCCAATAAAGAGTCTATGTCCAGGACATCTGTCTGTCATCTCATCTTCACTGTGTCATCCAGTCACTGTGCCCATCTCTGTCAATTAGTCCATAATGCCATAACAGAAGTCAAAGATAACTCACAGTATTTTCTGTCCGAGGGCCAGACCAGTCCATGCTGCCTTCATTTATACCAGTGTTCAGTGTGTGGTGTATTAGTATGACCTCTCAGTGATCTTTCCCCCTTGACCTTATGTCTGAACTCTGACCTTTAACCCCTACATCTGTGTCACTTCACGGCACCCATACCCCACCTGGCGGTCTACTCTGGCCCCCCTTCTTCCTCCACCTCACCCCCTTTCCCTCTCTGCCTCCCCAACACCCCCACCTGCTCTTCACCCATCAGCGTAACCATAGATAGCACCCCCGCCTCAGAACATAGGTGGGAGGGAAGGGGGGAGGTGGGGTGGAGAGGGGATAGGCCGACATTGAGAGCCGGGGGACTGCTGTCTCTTCTCGTTCACGTATGGTTCTCTCATTGGTCCGTCTGTTGAGAGGGGTCTGTACTCCCTCCACAGTATTCCCCAGCATTATGCCAAAATGTCCTGCCCCCGCCGGGACAAGCAGCCGCGTTCAGCCTATCAACATGGAGCAGCCCAGCCAAGCCCCGCCCAGGCGCATTGCCAAGTGAGTCACAGAAGAGTAAGCTCCCACACACCTTTATAGATCCTCATCCCTTCAGTCCCTCATCCCTCTTTCCTCTCCACTTTCCTTCAGTTTTTTCCAGATCAAGGTGGACATCCCTCCAGAGTGTCGTATCTACCCCCGTTGACTCCGAGGATGAGGTGGAGAGAAGGAGGCATTGAGAGGGGGAGGGCAGGTGAAGGAGATCATCTGTCCCTGGGAAAGTCTAACACCTTATGATGGGGCCGGGTAACGCACACACACATTAACGTGCATGCGCGTGCACACACACACACACACATTAACGTGCATGCGCACACACACACACACACATTAACATGCATGCGCACACACACACACATTAACGTGCATGCGCACACACACACATTAACATGCATGCGCACACACACACACACACATTAACGTGCATGCGCACACACACACACACACACACACACACATTAACGTGCATGCGCACACACACACACACATTAACGTGCATGCGCACACACACACACACACACACATTAACGTGCATGCGCACACACACACACACACACACATTAACGTGCATGCGCACACACACACTTACATTAATGCCGACATTTCCAAAGTATAATCCGTTACAGTTACTAGTTACCTGTCCAGAATCAGTAACGTAGGATTTGGATTACTCAAATTCAGTAATGTAATCTGATTACGTAGTTATTTTGGGAATACTTTTCACTTCAGAAGCGTTAGAAGACGTGTGTCTTCATAGTGGTCTCTGACTTGTCGGACTCGCTCAGGTGGAACAATCTGAAAGTAGAAAAGTTGTTCAATGCTGAATAAAATATCACTGAGAAAACAGAAAGGTGTCAGAATGTCTTTTCATTTAAAAAGTAATCCAACAAGTAATCATCTAGTTTTTCAAAAGTATCTGTAATCTGATTACAATATTTTAGCTGGAAACATAACTGATTAAAGTTATTACTCCCCAACCCTGTTAATGTACACAGATACACACACACACTCTCTCTCTCTCTCACACACACACACATACATACATACATACATACATACATACATACACACATACACACATACACACATACATACATACATACATACATACATACATACATACATACATACATACATACTGTGGCGTACAGCAGGTCAGCCACCAGGGGAGACTCGTCGAGGCCTGGTAACAGATGGAGTATACATCACGAGGCGGGGGCTCCATCTGCTGGATGTGCCAGGTCTCGACGGGCTCTCCGGACAGGACTAATTGGGGCTGATTGGGAGCTGGTGAGTAATCAAGGGCGGATTGCTCACCAGCTGTGCGAGGCCCATAAAGCTGCCAGAAGGGCAGTACACATGGAGAGGACGAGGGGAAGTGAGGTGACTTCCATGTGGTTGGATACGGTTACCCGAGGAAGTTGAGTTTGTGTGCCCGACAGGATGACTCGGAGCCCAGGAGAAGGTATCCCGCAGAGGGTATCATGAGGGAGATCTGTTCTTTTCTTTTTTTATTTATTATTTAATAAACACCCTTGAAACCGAGCTAATCATACTCTGTCCGTGTCTGATCTATGTAAACATCTTGACCAAACCCCCTGGTCTGTTACAATACATACATACATACATACATACACACATACACACATACACATACGGACACACCTGAATCCTTACCATTAATCCTTACTTTAACCAAACTCATGCGATGAGTCATTAAATTCATACATCAAGAGTGGCTCAGCTCTGGACATTCATACAGTCCCTTCAGAAAGTATTCAGACCCCTTGACTTATTCCACATTTGGTTGTGTCACAGCCTGAATTCAATATGGATTAAATGTTTTTTTTCCTCATCCATCTACACACAATAACCTATAATGACAAAAGTGAAAACATGTTTTTAGAAATGTTTGCAAATGTATTTAAAGTGAAATAGAGAAATATCAAATTTACATAAGTATTCCACACCTCTGAGTCAATACTTTGTAGAAGCACCTTTGGCAGCGATTACAGCTGTGCGTCTTTCTGAGTACGTTTCTAAGTGCTTTCCACACCTGAATTGTGCAACACTTGCCCATTTTAAAGATCTTCATGCTCTGTCAAATTAGTTGTTGATCATTGCTAGACAATAATTTTCAGGTCTTGCCACAGATTTTCAAGTAGGAAAAAAACTAACTCGGCCGCTAAGGAACATTCACTGTATTCTTGGTGAGCAAATCCAATGTAGATTAGCAGTGCTTCATTTGAGACAGATCAATCCGGAACATGATCCTGCACCTTGCCATTTTGGACTTTTATTCTAGCCCCCCCCCCCTTCTAATTTCCTTAATTTTGTGGCAAGAGTCAAATACTTTCTGTGGTACACATCAGTCAAATACTTTCTATAGAACAAACTTCACGTCAGGATAGGCAACTGAAATTAATAATTCATATATGTGTGTTATATTAAACATAGAGGAGGGAGTAAAATGTTGGCAAGCAATAAACATTTCAGAACAACTACGGCTGAATTATTATCCTTACACTTTCAAAAATACTAGGCGAATAAGACATGGGAGGGATGACGAATTTTTGCAAAGAGATTTATTTATAGACTAATACAAAATTCAGTAGCGGATTTAGGTACGGGCGACATCTCACCGGGTGCGGGCGGGCGCGGCAATGAAGAACGTGAAGGGGGGGGGATTCTGGAAGGGGGGAGATTTTCGGCAAAAGAACGGATCCGGTACCTCTGGTGGCATGAAAAATTATCTTTAATTTTTACTTTTTGCAATGTACTAATTTTTACAAAAGCGATCAAAGTTCATTCAAGTTGCCTATTCGTTCATTCTCCTGCCCACACTAAACAACTATGTGAAAAAGTCGATTTTCAGCCTGGGCCTAATATTCTAAGAGTTGATTTGAGTTGGGCTGGCCAACACGTGGCCGTGGCTGTGTGAGAAGAGCCAGTAGCTATCGCTCACATAACTAGAATGAGATTCACTTTCTATGATCTCTCTCCCTCTCTGCTCTGATAGACATGACCCTGCAACTCTCACAGGCCTATTGATATAATAAATTATATATATTTTAAATGTTTTTTATTTCACCTTTATTTAACCAGGTAAGCTAGTTGAGAACAAGTTCTCATTTGCAACTGTGACCTGGCCAAGATAAAGCATAGCAGTTCGACACATACAAAAACACAGAGTTACACCTGGAATTAACAAAACATACAGTCAATAATACAGTAGGAAAAAAAAGTCTATATACAGTGAGTGCAAATTAGGTCAAATAAGGGAGTTAAGGCAATAAATAGGCCATGGTGGCGAAGTAATTACAATATGGCAATTAAACACTGGAAGGTTAGATGTGCAAAATATGGATGTGCAAGTAGAGATACTGTGGTGCAAAAGGAGAAAAATAAATACAGTATGGGGATGAGGTAGATAGATGGGCTGTATACAGATGGGATATGAACATTAGCAGTGATCTGTGAGCTGCTCTGACAGATGGTTCTTAAAGCTAGTGAGGGAGATGGGAATCTCCAGCTTCTGTGATTTTTGCAGTTCGTTCCAGTCAGTGGCAGCAGAGAACTGGAAGGAAAGGCGAGCAAAGGAGGAATTGGCTTTGGGGCAAAACAGATGGCACTGTGATAGACGACATCCAGTTTGCTGAGTAGAGTGTTGGAGGCTATTTTATAGATGACATCGCCGAAGTCAAGGATTGGTAGGATGGTCAATTTTACGAGGGTATGTTTGGCAGCATGAGTGAAGGAAGCTTTGTTGCCAAATAGGAAGCCGATTCTAGATTTAATGTTTGATTGGAGATGCTTAATGTGAGTCTGGAAGGAGAGTGGACAGTCTAGCCAGACACCTAGGTATTTGTAGTTATCCACGTATTCTAAGTCAGAGCCGTCCAGAGTAGTGATGCTGGATGGGCGGCAGGTGCGGGCAATGATCGGTTGAATAGCATGCATTTAGTTTTATTTGCGTTTAAGAGCAGTTGGAGGCCACGGAAGGAGAGTTGTAATGGCATTGAAGCTCGTCTGGAGGTTAGTTAACACAGTGTCCAAAGAAGGGCCAGAAGTATACAGAATGGTGTCGTCTGCGTAGAGGTGAATCAGAGAATCACCAGCAGCAAGAGCGACATCATTGATGTATACAGAGAAGAGAGTCGGCCCGAGAATTGAACCCTGTGGCACCCCCATAGAGACTGCCAGAGTTCCGGACAACAGGCCCTCCGATTTGACACACTGAGCTCTATCAGAGAAGTAGTTGGTGAACCAGGCGAGCCAGTGGTTCGGTGTAGTGCATACATTGGATTTATCGAACATATGCATCAAACTGTATGAGTGGACGGCTTGACAGAAATGGTAGCAGAAGGTGAATGTTGAACTTTTGTTGAAAACATATCCATATGATGCTGCGTACTATTTTGCGCAATAACGTTGTCGGTGTGTTTAAAGCATTACTGAAAAAACAGCATGCAGACCAAACAGGGCTTTCGCAATATTTAAAATACAAATCGAGAGGGAAAAAGGAGTCTACCAAAATATTTGATCAACTTCCAAATATTGTTTTACAAAGTAAAACAAGAGAGACAGGCTTTTGGCACGAGTGCATAGGCCATCACCAGCAAGTGAGCTGTGCATCATTGGGTGAGTCCGTGAAACTGGAAAGCATTTTTAGGACCATCATTTCCTCCTCATATTGTAGCCTACGATATATCTCCACCAGTGGCAATTTTAGCATGTAATCTTGGTGGGTATATTTTTTTAAAGTGAGATGCATGCCAGCAAAGCCACTACACAACACTAAACAATACATTAATTGCACTATAATGGTGACAAACGGTGACCACAAACGGCCTACATAAAGCTGGCCCAACAGTAGTCCCAACATCTTACCACTGCTACACCTGGCTGTCAGTGGAGCCTTATCTGGCAGCAAAACAGTTCATTCAGCCTCATTTACTGCCTTTAAGGATGGACATGGTCAATATAACTATTTGTTTAGGACTTTTGAAATGTACAGCGACAGAATTCAGAACATGGGCCGTTCATACAGTGTTCTCCCTGTACACCAAGTTAGAACTGGTAGGATAAATACAGGGGGCATATAAGCAAACAATGAAAGCTCTTGCATGGCCAATGTTGAATGTTTATCATTTTAAATTTGGAAAAGAGCCCCTTAATCCCAGATTTGGGACTACACAGCCACTCCACTGAATAGCAGGATAGTGATTGCTTTGCAATGCTTTCAGTTAGCCACTGTACCTGAATCCTTCCAAACCACTCATTGTTGAATTTGTGATTTCCAACTTGTTGTGTAATGTTTATGTCCAGTGGCCGATGAGCACCGATATATTTTATCTATAATTTCTCTTCATTATTTCTCATCATATGACACGGGTTAAAATGATTTTCTAGCTCTACCCTTAGACTTGGCGGTGGCGTTGTGTCCCCATGAGTGACAGAACATTAATCCAATCACGGCGCAACGCTCCGTATTTTCTGCTGGCTTGCCACACCACCACAGAAAGCACTGAGCTAGGCTCAAACACCTGCCTTGCTCAAGGAAACAAAAATGAGACCATGTTTGTATGCGGCTTTATTAACTCAATTATAAATAAAACAAATTATACATTGTTTGCAAACTTATACGTGACACGTATTAATGGCAAAACAACATGCAAAACATTTTATTTTAGCTAAAAATGTGGGGCTCAAAACTGCCCTGAATGACGGTTCGTCACTGGTCTCCACACAATTAGGCCTACGCTGTTGATGGATTCAAGACAAGGTCGTTTTTTATTGATCTCAGATTCTTAGTTTGTCAGTGTCAAAGTAGCCTGCCATTTCGACCATTTGTGCGGTATTAAAAAAAGATTCTGCCAAAGTCTCCAGTCATGTAAAATGATGTAGAATGGCATGAAATGCATTTATAAAAGGCCAAATGTTTCCTGGATCCAAGGCTACATGTATGCAACTTCTGTAAGTGACTCTACTCTGGTGCTCTATGCCATGACGCAAATGTGATGACATGCGTGCAATGCTTTGTTATAAAGGTGATTTTTTTCTTTCATGCGTTCCGGTACCCCAGAACTCCCTAGGTCACCCCCCTCTCTCTTTTTGTTCCAGAACCTCCCGATTTAAATCAAATCAAATCAAATCAAATGTATTTATATATCCCTTCATACATCAGCTGATATCTCAAAGTGCTGTACAGAAACCCAGCCTAAAACTCCAAACAGCAAGCAATGCAGGTGTAGAAGCACGGTGGCTAGGAAAAACTCCCTAGAAAGGCCAAAACCAAGGAAGAAACCTAGAGAGGAACCAGGCTATGTGGGGTGGCCAGTCCTCTTCTGGCTGTGCCGGGTGGAGATTATAACAGAACATGGCCAAGATGTTCAAATGTTCTGAATAATAATAAGGCAGAACAGTTGAAACTGGAGCAGCAGCACGGTCAGGTGGACTGGGGACAGCAAGGAGTCATCATGTCAGGTAGTCCTGGGGCATGGTCCTAGGGCTCAGGTCCTCAGAGAGAGAGAAAGAAAGAGAGAAGGAGAGAATTAGAGAACGCACACTTAGATTCACACAGGACACCGAATAGGACAGGAGAAGTACTCCAGATATAACAAACTGACCCTAGCCCCCCGACACATAAACTACTGCAGCATAAATACTGGAGGCTGAGACAGGAGGGGTCAGGAGACACTGTGGCCCCATCCGAGGACACTCCCAGACAGGGCCAAACAGGAAGGATATAACCCCACACACTTTACCAAAGCACAGCCCCCACACCACTAGAGGGATATCTTCAACCACCAACCTACCGTCCTGAGACAAGGCTGAGTATAGCCCACAAAGATCTCCGCCATGGCACAGCCCAAGGGGGGGGGGGCACCAACCCAGACAGGATGACCACATCAGTGAATCAACCCACTCAGGTGACGCACCCCTTCCAGGGACGGCATGAGAGAGCCCGAATAGGCCAGTGACTCAGCCCCTGTAATAGGGTTAGAGGCAGAGAATCCCAGTGGAAAGAGGGGAACCGGCCAGGCAGAGACAGCAAGGGCGGTTCGTTGTTCCAGAGCCTTTCCGTTCACCTTCCCACTCCTGGGCCAGACTGCACTCAATCATATGACCCACTGAAGAGATGAGTCTTCAGTAAAGACTTAAAGGTTGTGACAGAGTTTGCGTCTCTGACATGGGTAGGCAGACCGTTCCATAAAAATGGAGCTCTATACAAGAAAGTCCTGCCTCCAGCTGTTTGCTTAGAAATTCTAGGGACAATTAGGAGGCCTGCGTCTTGTGACCGTAGCGTACGTGTAGGTATGTACGGCAGGACCAAATCAGAGTGATAGGTAGATAGATAGATAGATTTACAAATGAAGCACTGGATTTGGCCTTGTGTTTTAGGTTTATTGTCCTGCTGAAAGGTGAATTAATCTCCCAGGAAAGCAAAACTCTCCAGTCCTTAATGATTACAAGCATACCCAAGCATGATGCAGCCACCACCATGCTTGAAAATATGGAGAGTGGTACTCATTAATGTGTTGTGTTGGATTTGCCCCAAACATAAGACTTTGTATTCAGGACAAAAAGTTAGTTGGTTTGCCACATTTTTTGCAGTATTACTTTAGTGCCTTGTTGCAAACAGAATGCATGTTTTGGAATAATTGTTTTTTCTCTACAGGGTTCCTTCTGTTCACTCTGTTAATTCTGTTAATTAGATTAATATTGTGGAGTAACTACAATGTTGGTGATCCATCCTTAGTTTTTTCCTGTTATAGCCATTAAACTCAAACTGTTTTCTGTGCGGATTCCTTACTCTCCGGCAACTGAGTTAGTTAGGACGCCTGTATCTTTATGTTGACTGGGTGTATTGATACACCATCCAAAGTGGAATTAATAACTTCACCATGCTCAAAGGAATATTCAGTATCTGCTTTTAATTGTATTTTTACCCACCAATAGGCATAGCCACAGGAAGTAAGGGTGCTGAGGGTGCTGCCACAACCCTCTCACAAAAGTAGTGCACTGATAAATGTTACGTATTGGATCAATAAAAAATAACTTTTACATTACCGTGTAGTTTACCAATCAAATGGTCTGATGGTGAAGTGGACATACTGTGTATTAATATCCCTAAAGAAAGAAATGATCTCACTACAATAAATGTTCATAGAGAGTTATCAAAAATAGATAAGACATCTATTTGTGGAAAAATCTACCTGATTAACTCTTTAGTCATATCCCAGTTTACCTATTTGCTTATGGCCTTGCCTACACCTAGTGACTTGTTTTGTTGTTGTTTTTTTAGAAAAAGATATGACATTTTATTTGGAACGGTAAGCCAGACAAAATTAATCGGGCCTATTTATATAATAAATATGAATTCAGAAGGCAGAAATGATTAAATATTAAAGCATTAAACCTCTAACTAAATGCTTCAATCATACAAAAGTTATACTTAAATCCAAACTGGTTCTCCAGCAGATTAGTAAATATGTCTCACCCCATGTTCAAGAATGGCCCTTTTCACTTTACTCAGATTACAACCTCTCACTTTCGGTTATTTGAAAACAGCAGATTAGTAAATCTGTCTCACCATATGTTCAAGAATGGCCTTTTTCACTTTATTCAGATTACATACTCTCACTTTCGGTTATTTGAAAATGAAATAATCACCAAAATGTCTCTATTTTTAAAACAAGCCATAGAAAGATGGTTGCAATTTCAGTTTAATCCACCAGAAAAGGCAGAACAAATATTACAACATATTATGGTTCAACTCAATTATACAAATTGATAAACAAACACTATTTGTGGCAAAAAAAGTATAAGCTTTGTAATTTATATCATAAATAGGACTGGTGGAGTTATGTCACACATTCAGCTAACAAAAATAGATGGAAATATATGCTACCCAAAATTACAACCATCTAATTGCAGCATTACCGCAAAAATGGAAGAGGCAATTGTGTTGGGTAGAAAGTAAGGAACTTGTCTGTTGGACCTGCATTAAGCACCAACATCGGTTAAAGAAAATTGTGATAAATAAAAAAGTATATCAGTTTAATTTAAGGACCAAAGAATTGACAGCTGTGTCATATTGATTGCAAAATAGTTGGGAAGAGATTTTCGATGTACCGATTTCATGGCACATGGTTTAAGTTTTTACATTTAAATTACTATACAAAATTCTTGCAACCAATACATTTACATTTACATTTAAGTCATTTAGCAGACGCTCTTATCCAGAGCGACTTACAAATTGGTGCATTCACCTTATGACATCCAGTGGAACAGCCA
Organism: Oncorhynchus keta; assembly: GCF_023373465.1. Lineage (NCBI taxonomy): Eukaryota > Metazoa > Chordata > Actinopteri > Salmoniformes > Salmonidae > Oncorhynchus > Oncorhynchus keta. The sequence continues at coordinate 35,069,773 of NC_068444.1, read as the reverse complement.
CTTTACAATAGTGCATCTACATCTTTTAAGGGGAGGGGGGGGTGAGAAGGATTACTTTATCCTATCCTAGGTATTCCTTAAAGAGGTGGGGTTTCAGGTGTCTCCGGAAGGTGGTGATTGACTCCGCTGTCCTGGCGTCGTGAGGGAGTCTGTTCCACCATTGGGGGGCCAGAGCAGCGAACAGTTTTGACTGGGCTGAGCGGGAACTGTACTTCCTCAGTGGTAGGGAGGCGAGCAGGCCAGAGGTGGATGAACGCAGTGCCCTTGTTTGGGTGTAGGGCCTGATCAGAGCCTGGAGGTACTGAGGTGCCGTTCCCCTCACAGCTCCGTAGGCAATCACCATGGTCTTGTAGCGGATGCGAACTTCAACTGGAAGCCAGTGGAAAGAGCGGAGGAGCGGGGTGACGTGAGAGAACTTGGGAAGGTTGAACACCAGACGGGCTGCGGCGTTCTGGATGAGTTGTAGGGGTTTAATGGCACAGGCAGGGAGCCCAGCCAACAGCGAGTTTCAGTAATCCAGACGGGAGATGACAAGTGCCTGGATTAGGACCTGCGCCGCTTCCTGTGTGAGGCAGGGTCGTACTCTGCGGATGTTGTAGAGCATGAACCTACAGGAACGGGCCACCGCCTTGATGTTAGTTGAGAACGACAGGGTGTTGTCCAGGATCACGCCAAGGTTCTTAGCGCTCTGGGAGGAGGACACAATGGAGTTGTCAACCGTGATGGCGAGATCATGGAACGGGCAGTGCTTCCCCGGGAGGAAGAGCAGCTCCGTCTTGCCGAGGTTCAGCTTGAGGTGGTGATCCGTCATCCACACTGATATGTCTGCCAGACATGCAGAGATGTGATTCGCCACCTGGTCATCAGAAGGGGGAAAGGAGAAGATTAATTGTGTGTCGTCTGCATAGCAATGATAGGAGAGACCATGTGAGGTTATGACAGAGCCAAGTGACTTGGTGTATAGCGAGAATAGGAGAGGGCCTAGAACAGAGCCCTGGGGGACACCAGTGGTGAGAGCGCGTGGTGAGGAGACAGATTCTCGCCACGCCACCTGGTAGGAGCGACCTGTCAGGTAGGACGCAATCCAAGCGTGGGCCGCGCCGGAGATGCCCAACTCGGAGAGGGTGGAGAGGAGGATCTGATGGTTCACAGTATCGAAGGCAGCCGATAGGTCTAGAAGGATGAGAGCAGAGGAGAGAGAGTTAGCTTTAGCAGTGCGGAGCGCCTCCGTGATACAGAGAAGAGCAGTCTCAGTTGAATGACTAGTCTTGAAACCTGACTGATTTGGATCAAGAAGGTCATTCTGAGAGAGATAGCGGGAGAGCTGGCCAAGGACGGCACGTTCAAGAGTTTTGGAGAGAAAAGAAAGAAGGGATACTGGTCTGTAGTTGTTGACATCGGAGGGATCGAGTGTAGGTTTTTTCAGAAGGGGTGCAACTCTCGCTCGGTTTGTGACAATAGAATATTATATATAAACTTAGCAAAAAAAGAAGCGTCCTCTCACTGTCAACTGTGTTTATTTTCAGCAAACTTACCATGTGTAAATATTTGTATGAACATACGATTCAACAACTGAAACATAAACTGAACAAGTTCCATAGACATGAGACTAACATAATTGGAATAATGTGTCCCTGAATAAACGGGGGGTCAAAATCAAAAGTAACAGTCAGTATCTGGTGTTGCCACCAGCTGCATTAAGTACTGCAGTGCATCTCCTCCTCATGGACTGCACCAGATTTGCCCGTTCTTGCTGTGAGATGTTACCCCACTCTTCCACCAAGGCACCTGCAAGTTCACAGACTTCCCGGACATCTCTGTGGGGAATGGCCCTAGCCCTCACCCTCCGATCCAACAGGTCCCAGACTTAGGTCCAACAGGTCCCGTGCTCTTCGCTGGCACTGGCAGAACACTGACATTCCTGTCTTAAAGGAAATCACGCACAGAATGAGCAGTATGTCTGGTGGCATTGTCAAGCTGTAGGGTCATGTCAGGATGAGCCTGCAGGAAGGGTACCACATGAGGAAGGAGGATGTCTTCCCTGTAATGCACAGCATTGAGATTGCCTGCAATGACAACAAGCTCAGTCCGATGATGCTGTGACACACTGCCCCAGACCATGACGGACCCCCCACCTCCAAATTGATCCAGCTGCAGAGTACAGGCCTCGGTGTAATGCTCATTCCTTCGACGATAAACGCGAATCCGACCAACACCTACTCATTCAAGGGTTTTAATTTTTTTGTTGCTATTTTCTACATTGTAGAATAATAGTAAAGACATCAAAACTATGAAATAACACATATTAAATCATGTAGTAACTAAAAAAGTGTTAACCAAATCAATATATATTTTATATTGGAGATTATTCACAGTAGCCACCCTTTGCCTTGATGACAGCTTTGCACACGCTTGGCATTCTCTCAACCAGCTTCACCTGGAATCCTTTCCCAACAGTCTTGAAAGAGTTCCCACATATGCTGAGCACTTGTTGGCTGATTTTCCTTCACTCTGCGGTCCATCTCATCCCAAACCATCTCAATTGGGACATCTGATGTATTGTGTTTAGGCCAGTGACAAAATATCCCCATTTTATCCATTGATTAATAACTTGCCATCATTCTTTGACTCAGCAGTGGGTTACATACCCGATACACATCTTCGTGTTAGTTTGGAGTTTTAGGATGTGTTCCTGTATATGCACATTGTGACACCTGCAGATGTTAAAAGGTCTTAAATACGATTTGATTTAGGGCTCTGGGCATATTTTTTTAATACTAGATTAGGCCTCAAAATATAGGTATAAAATATAATAGTAATAATAGTGTGTCTCCTTCCTGAGCTGTATGATGGCTGCGTGGTCCCATGGAATAGCAGCACTGTAGAAACTATTACACTCAACGGAACGACTTGATTAGTGTAGTGTCAACAACGCAGCCACTGCCAGCTAGCCTACAAAGTCAACAACGCAGCCACTGCCAGCTAGCCTACTTTAGCAGTACTGTATCATTTTAGTCAATAAGATTCTTGCTACGTAAGCTTAACTTTCTGAACATTCGAGACGTGTAGTCCACTTGTCATTCCAATCTCCTTGCATTAGCGTAGCCTCTTCTGTAGCCTGTCAACTATGTGTCTGTCTATCCCTGTTATCTCCTCTCTGCACAGACCATACAAACGCTCCACACCGCGTGGCCGCGGCCACCCTAATTTGGTGGTCCCAGCGCGCACGACCCACGTGGAGTTCCAGGTCTCCGGTAGCCTCTGGAACTGCCGATCTGAGGCCAACAAGGCAGAGTTCATCTCAGCCTATGCCTCCCTCCAGTCCCTCGACTTCTTGGCACTGACGGAAACATGGATCACCACAGATAACACTGCTACTCCTACTGCTCTCTCTTCGTCCGCCCACGTGTTCTCGCACACCCCGAGAGCTTCTGGTCAGCGGGGTGGTGGCACCGGGATCCTCATCTCTCCCAAGTGGTCATTCTCTCTTTCTCCCTTACCCATCTGTCTATCGCCTCCTTTGAATTTCATGCTGTCACAGTTACCAGCCCTTTCAAGCTTAACATCCTTATCATTTATCGCCCTCCAGGTCCCCTCGGAGAGTTCATCAATGAGCTTGATGTCTTGATAAGCTCCTTTCCTGAGGACGGCTCACCTCTCACAGTTCTGGGCGACTTTAACCTCCCCACGTCTACCTTTGACTCATTCCTCTCTGCCTCCTTCTTTCCACTCCTTTCCTCTTTTGACCTCACCCTCTCACCTTCCCCCCTACTCACAAGGCAGGCAATACGCTCGACCTCATCTTTACTAGATGCTGTTCTTCCACTAACCTCATTGCAACTCCCCTCCAAGTCTCCGACCACTACCTTGTATCCTTTTCCCTCTCGCTCTCATCCAACACTTCCCACACTGCCCCTACTCGGATGGTATCGCGCCGTCCCAACCTTCGCTCTCTCTCCCCCGCTACTCTCTCCTCTTCCATCCTATCATCTCTTCCCTCTGCTCAAACCTTCTCCAACCTATCTCCTGATTCTGCCTCCTCAACCCTCCTCTCCTCCCTTTCTGCATCCTTTGACTCTCTATGTCCCATATCTTCCAGGCCGGCTCGGTCCTCCCCTCCCGCTCCGTGGCTCGACGACTCATTGCGAGCTCACAGAACAGGGCTCCGGGCAGCCGAGCGGAAATGGAGGAAAACTCGCCTCCCTGCGGACCTGGCATCCTTTCGCTCCCTCCTCTCTACATTTTCCTCCTCTGTCTCTGCTGCTAAAGCCACGTTCTACCACTCTAAATTCCAAGCATCTGCCTCTAACCCTAGGAAGCTCTTTGCCACCTTCTCCTCCCTCCTGAATCCTCCTCCCCCTCCCCCTCCCCCCCCTCCTCCCTCTCTGCAGATGACTTCGTCAACCATTTTGAAAAGAAGGTCGACGACATCCGATCCTCGTTTGCTAAGTCAAACGACACCGCTGGTTCTGCTCACACTGCCCTACCCTGTGCTCTGACCTCTTTCTCCCCTCTCTCTCCAGATGAAATCTCGCGTCTTGTGACGGCCGGCCGCCCAACAACCTGCCCGCTCGACCCTATCCCCTCCTCTCTTCTCCAGACCATTTCCAGAGACCTTCTCCCTTACCTCACCTCGCTCATCAACTCATCCCTGACCGCTGGCTACGTCCCTTCCGTCTTCAAGAGAGCGAGAGTTTCACCCCTTCTGAAAAAACCTACACTCGATCCCTCCGATGTCAACAACTACAGACCAGTATCCCTTCTTTCTTTTCTCTCCAAAACTCTTGAACGTGCCGTCCTTGGCCAGCTCTCCCGCTATCTCTCTCAGAATGACCTTCTTGATCCAAATCAGTCAGGTTTCAAGACTAGTCATTCAACTGAGACTGCTCTTCTCTGTATCACGGAGGCGCTCCGCACTGCTAAAGCTAACTCTCTCTCCTCTGCTCTCATCCTTCTAGACCTATCGGCTGCCTTCGATACTGTGAACCATCAGATCCTCCTCTCCACCCTCTCCGAGTTGGGCATCTCCGGCGTGGCCCACGCTTGGATTGCGTCCTACCTGACAGGTCGCTCCTACCAGGTGGCGTGGCGAGAATCTGTCTCCTCACCACGCGCTCTCACCACTGGTGTCCCCCAGGGCTCTGTTCTAGGCCCTCTCCTATTCTCGCTATACACCAAGTCACTTGGCTCTGTCATAACCTCACATGGTCTCTCCTATCATTGCTATGCAGACGACACACAATTAATCTTCTCCTTTCCCCCTTCTGATGACCAGGTGGCGAATCACATCTCTGCATGTCTGGCAGACATATCAGTGTGGATGACGGATCACCACCTCAAGCTGAACCTCGGCAAGACGGAGCTGCTCTTCCTCCCGGGGAAGGACTGCCCGTTCCATGATCTCGCCATCACGGTTGACAACTCCATTGTGTCCTCCTCCCAGAGCGCTAAGAACCTTGGCGTGATCCTGGACAACACCCTGTCGTTCTCAACTAACATCAAGGCGGTGGCCCGTTCCTGTAGGTTCATGCTCTACAACATCCGCAGAGTACGACCCTGCCTCACACAGGAAGCGGCGCAGGTCCTAATCCAGGCACTTGTCATCTCCCGTCTGGATTACTGCAACTCGCTGTTGGCTGGGCTCCCTGCCTGTGCCATTAAACCCCTACAACTCATCCAGAACGCCGCAGCCCGTCTGGTGTTCAACCTTCCCAAGTTCTCTCACGTCACCCCGCTCCTCCGCTCTCTCCACTGGCTTCCAGTTGAAGCTCGCATCCGCTACAAGACCATGGTGCTTGCCTATGGAGCTGTGAGGGGAACGGCACCTCAGTACCTCCAGGCTCTGATCAGGCCCTACACCCAAACAAGGGCACTGCGTTCATCCACCTCTGGCCTGCTCGCCTCCCTACCACTGAGGAAGTACAGTTCCCACTCAGGCCAGTCAAAACTGTTCGCTGCTCTGGCTCCCCAATGGTGGAACACACTCCCTCACGACGCCAGGACAGCGGAGTCAATCACCACCTTCCGGAGACACCTGAAACCCCACCTCTTTAAGGAATACCTAGGATAGGATAAAGTAATCCTTCTCACCCCCCCCCCCCCTTAAAAGATTTAGATGCACTATTGTAAAGTGGCTGTTCCACTGGATGTCATAAGGTGAATGCACCAATTTGTAAGTCGCTCTGGATAAGAGCGTCTGCTAAATGACTTAAATGTAAATGTAAATGTAAATTCAGGCTGTAACACAACAAAATGTGGAAAAAGTAAAGGGGTGTGAATACTTTCTGAAAGCACTGTATGTAGCAGAAGCTGCTATTAGCTAAGCATTGCCCATTGACATCAACAAAGCTCTCTTTATTATACATCCCACATCCTTATTTTCTGTAAGTTTACACAACATCTCTTAAAATAAACAGTACATATACATACATATTATTTATATGATTTATATACAGTATATATATATACCGCTGTGTCACCTGCTCTTTCCATGACAGGCTGACCAGGCAAATCCAGGTGAAAGCTATGATCCCTTCTTGATGTCACTTGTTAAATCCACTTCAATCAGTGTAGATGAATGGGAGGAGGCAGGTTAAAGAGGGATATTTATGCCTTGAGACAATTGAGACATGGATTGTGTATGTGTGCCATTCAGAGGGTGAGTGGGCAATGCAAAAGATTTAAGTGCCTTTGAACGTAGTATGGTAGTAGGTGCCAGGCCCACCGGTTTGTGACAAGAACTGCAACGCTGCTGGGTTTTTTCATGCTCAACAGTTTCCTGTGAGTATCAAGAATGGTCCACCATCCAAAGGACGTCCAGCCACCTTGAAGCATTTGAGTCATTACGGGTCAGCATCCCTGTAGAACGCTTTCGAAACATATAATCCATGCCCCAACAAATTGAGGCTATTCTGAGGGCAAAAAAGGGTTATTCCGAATGCTTGGTATACTCATTGTATAGTCTAGTGAGTTAAACTCTGTTTAGTTTTCTGACATTAGAAGGTCTACAGTGTGTCTCCGCAATGCTGCTGCTCTGTAGAGTTTGGCATTTGGCTTCTCTGCTGTTGTATACAGTGTTGTAGTACTCAAGTCCAGGACTTGGACTCAAGTCACTATTTTCATGACTCTCGACTTGACTCGGACTCGACCAGCAGTGACTTGTGGCTTTGTTGTCAGAAAGTCTTTCTCTACATAATTCAACATACTAGCTAGAACAGAGCATGTTAGATAGCCGTAGTGTCTATTTAGCCTTACACATGTACAACGCTAGAATAATGAAATGTAGCTTAAAAATGGTTGGACGGCAACTTTTAGCACTATCAAGAGATCCGTGCCTCGAGGATAAAGGACTCGAAATTGGACACACTTGGACGCTAGGGATTTGTGACTCGACTCGGACCCGAGGTTTAGAGACCTGTCTACATCACTGGTTCAGACAGAATCCTGTTGGGTAGCCTTTGTCTTCATCTTTAGGGTTAAGTTAAGTTTTTCCGCTGTGTCATTCCTAAGCGACAGTGCAGATAAATGTCAGAATGTATTTTACCCTGTACCTTTTTCTATGTTTACAGATACCAGAATGTGATACATTTGAACTGTAATGTATTATTTATACATGTCATGGCTTGTGTAAGTGCCTCAATAAATGACTAAACATGACCATAACAGGGTGAAGAATGAATTTATCTCTGCGCGTAACTAGACTGACCGAGAAAAGTTTTCCATCCAATTGGCGACAGATATTCTAAAATCGTAGTGCACATAAAATAACTTGAGTGATTTTAGTCCCATGTACCGACTAAAAAAATACAAGTTAAATGAGTTTCCATTGAATTTGAAATGCTACTGATGGTTTTCTCACAAAAATGGTTATGTAGAAAATGTGCCCACGCTGGTCTTGGCATGTGTGCTCGAGCCAACAGCTTGCAGATACAGATGTAGGATCTTAATTTGATCACTCTTTTGTTGCTGAGAATTGTCCTGCACAGCAGGAAATGCAAATTTGTATTGTATTCAAGGTTTAAAGGGCTCTGTAAGTTCGCAATTCCCACTTTAACATTTAAAACTTGATTTGCCCTAACAAAAAATGTATCAACCCCTACAAAAAATGTGCATGAATTATAATACATATAATAATTCACATTTCCTGTTGCTGCGTGATTTTTTCTTACTGCTGTAGCAAACTGGCTCAAATTAAGAGTCTAAATCCATACTGTGCTGGTAAATTTACTACATAATGGGATTATTATGGATAAGAGCGAGAATTTTTATTTGTCAAATGGCAGCCAAGCATCGATCATCATGTCACCAGAATAAGACCCTCAATATTTATTGGGAAGGAGCATCAATCTCATAACTGTGCACTTTCACCAACCTGTGAAGTTCACTTTAATTTATTTAAACTGCAGCCTAATAAACTGCATGCTTTCACAACTCGTAGTGGGAGGACCACACAACATATCGTCGGTCACTGCCAAGTTTACTTCGATATGATTTGTTATTGTGTCAATATTTGCGCATAAAGGCATTTACAACTCCATTTCTCACATCATTTATTTTACAGACAAAAAAAAATCCCACCACATCTAACAAACACATTGTCTGTGGACATTAATAAAATTGTAATGCCATTTCCTGTTTTCATCAGTGCGGTCTAGACTTTTTCATGATTCAGGTAATTAATCCGCATGAAATGGAAACCTGGTTAATGTATGGCATTATACTGTATCTGTCTTCTGGGCAGTGATTATGCTCAACCACCACTGGGTGGAGTTCTCCGCACCTTTCATGGCTGAAGACAAGCTAATACTACAGGTCCCATTGAATGGCTATGTTTTTTTGTGGACATATTTTCACTAATGTATTTCACACAAGTGGCAGCCCATGTCTAAACCCCCACTGGTGACTTTATGAGAATAATGTTGAAGGTAAACAACCAAGCAAATAGCAAAGTGGACAGTTAGGCAGCGCAGCAGAAAAAGTAAACACGGAGTTGGACACCTTGAGAGGAACCAGTCTCACACCTTCCTCTGTAACACGCGCTACTCCACAGGAGAACCTGTATTCAAACACCCACAGAAAAAAAGAGGGATCCACACTCACGCAGACTCAAAGACTTTATACACACACAAGCTACTCCACAACGGGAGCTACATCCACCAATCATCCAGTCATTAATTTAGTCAACATGACTTGTTTAGGCTAGATCAGATGTTTGCATCTCGTCAGATGATGCATAGTGTATATTATAATACATGACATTATCGTGGAGGAGTATTTGATGCAAAGTCTTTTGTTTTCTTGTCTGCTGTGAAAAAAGGGTTTATGGTTTACGGTTTATAAATATATTTTTTTCCATCAATCTATATACACAAATACCCCATAATGACAAAGCAGAAACAGTTTTTTTGATTTTTTGCAAATGTTTTCAAAACTGAAATATCATATTTACATAATTATTCAGACACTTTACTCAGTACTTTCGATTACAGCCTCGAGTCTTCTTGAGTACGACGCTATAAGCTTGGCACATCTGTATTTGGGGAGTTCCTGGCCTTTCTAGGGAGTTTTTCCTAGCCACTGTGCTTCTACACCTGCATTGCTTGCTGTTTGGGTTTTAGGCTGGGTTTCTGTACAGCTGATGTAAGAAGGGCTTTATAAATCAATTTGATTTGATTTTCTTCCATTCTTATCTGCAGATCCTCTCAAGCTCTGCCAGGTTCGGATGGGGAGCGTCGCTGCACAGCTATTTTCAGGTCTCTACAGAGATGTTTGATCAGGTTCAAGTCCGGGCTCTGGCTGGGCCACTCAAAGACATTCAGAGACTTTTCCCGAAGACACTGCTGCATTGTCTTGGCTTTGTGCTTAGGGTCGTTGTCCTGTTGAAAGGTGAACCTTTACCCAGTCTGAGGTCCAGATTTTCATCAAGGATCTCTCAATACTTTGCTCCATTCATCTTTCCCTCGATCCTGACTAGTCTCCCAGTCTCTGCCGCTGAAAAACATCCCCACAGCATCATGCTTCGCTTTAGGGATGGAGCCAGGTTTCCTCCAGATGTGACAATCGAGCTCTAGGAAGAGTCTTGGTGGTTCCAAACTTCTTCCATTTAAGAATGGCCATTGTATTCTTGGGGACCTTCAATGCTGCAAACATTTTTTAGTACCTTCCCAAGATCTGTGCCTCGACACAATCCTGTCTTGGAGCTCTACGGACAATTCCTTCGACCTCATGGCTTGATTTTTGCTCTGACATGCACTGTGAACTGTGGAGCCTTATTTAGACAGGCGTGTGCCTTCTCAAATCATGTCCAATCAATTGAATTTACCACAGGTGGGCTCCAAGTTGTAGAAACGTCTCAAGGATGATCAATTGAAATAGGATGCACCTGAGTTCAATTTCAAATTTCATAGCAAAGGGTCTGAATACTTAAGTAAATAAGCTATTTTTGTTTTTATTTTTAATACATTTGCAAACATAAAAAAAAAACTGTTTTTCGCTTAGTCATTATGGGGTATCGTGTGTAGATTGATAAGAATTAATATGAATACATTTTAGAATAAGGCTGTAACGTAAGAAAATGTGGAAAAAGTAAAGGTGTCTGAATACTTTCCGAATGCCCTGTATATGTATGTGTGTGTGCAGGTGTGTGTGTCAAGATCCTAATCCCAGTCTCTAGGGGCGACAGGGACATATAATCATTGATTTACAAGATGAAACAGGGAGAAGAGGAGAGAGCTAGAAACCACTGGAGTATGTGCCTGTTATTTCGTCATAGTAACAGAGACTATGACCTTGACATGGGGTGGCAGGTATCCTAGTGGTTAGAGCATTGGGCTAGTAACCGACAGGTTGCTAGATCGAATCCCCAAGCTGGCAAGGTAACGATCTGTCGTTCTGCCACTGAAAAAGGCAGTTAACCAGCTGTTCCTAGGCTCTCATTATAAATAAGAATGAGTTCTTAACTGACTTGCCTAGTTAAATAAAAAATCAACAGGAACAGTTCCTTTCAGGTAATCTTACTCTCTTCCTCCTCTGGATAGTTGACCCCTTCTTCTATTCGAAGATCTCACGGTCCCCTCCCCCCAGGTCGAACAGGAGGCAGGCAAATCAAGGATTTACTTCCGGCTTTATTCAACGTTACATAAAGCCAGACATTTAATAAACAGTTACCACATGTGTGCCTATTCCTTTTTGACCTTTATTTAACTAGGCAAGTCAGTTAAGAACAAATTCTTATTTTCAATGATGGCCTAGGTTAACTGCCTGTTCAGGGGCAGAATGACAGATTTGAAGGGATTCAGGGATTTGAACTTGCAACCTTCTGATTCCTAGTCCAACACTCTAACCACTAGGCTACCCTGCTGCTTTCTTTGGCTCAGTGGTGGAAAAAGAACCCAATACACTCTTAGAAAAAAAGGTTCCAAAATAGTTATTGGGCTGTCCCCCTGGGATAACCTTTTTTGGTTCCAGGCAGAACCCTTTGTAGAAAGGGCTCTAAATAGAGGTTCTACCTGTAACCAAAAAGGGGTTTTCAAATGGTTATCCTATTGGGACAGCCGAAGAACCCTTTTAGGTTGTTGATAGCACCTTTTATTTCTAAGAGTGCACTTGAGTAAAAGTAAAGATACCTCAATAGAAAATGACTCGAATGAAAGTCACCCAGTAAATTCCTATATGAGAAAAAGTCTAAAAGTATTTGTTTTTAAATATACTTAATAATCAAAAGTAAAAGTATAAACCATTTCAAATTCCTTATATTAAGCAAACCAGATGGCACCATTTTATTGTTTTTATTTAATTTACGGATAGCCAGGGGCACACTTCAACACTCAGACAAAATGTACAAATGAAGCATATGGGTTTAGTGAGTTTGCCAGATCAGAGCCAGTAGGGATGACCGGGGATGTTCTCTTGATAGGCGTGGGAATTTAACTATTTTCCTATCCTGCTAAGCATTGAAAATACAGGCAGTATTTTTGGGTGTCACAGAAAATATATGGAGTTAAAAGTACATTATTTTCTTAAGGAATGTAGTGAAAAAGTAAAAATTGTCAAAATATAAATAGTAAAGAACAGTTACCCCCAGAAATGACATAAGTAGTACTTTCAATATTTGTATCCTCTTAGAACTACCCATCCCGGATCCGGGAGAATTGTCATCAACTACACTAATTAGCATAGCGCAACGGTCAAAAGATATTACTAGAAAATATTCATATTCATGAAATCACAAGTGAAATATAGTGAAACACAGCTTAGCCTTTTGTTAATCACCCTGTCTTCTCAGATTTTGAAATTATGCTTTACAGCCAAAGCAAGACAAGCGTTTGTGTAAGTTTATCGATAGCCTAGCATAGCATTATGTCCAGCTAGCAGCAGGAAGCTTGGTCACGAAAATCAGAAAAGCAATCAAATTAAATTGTTTACCTTTGATGAGCTTCAGATGTTTTCACTCACGAGACTCCCGGGTAGACAGCAAATGTTCCTTTTATTCCATAAAGATTATTTTTATAGCCGAAATACCTCCGTTTCTTGTCCACGTTTTGTTGAGAAATCCACTGGAAATTGCGGTCACGACAACGGCGAAAAAAACTCCAAATTAGATCCATAATATCGACAGAAACATGGCAAACGTTTTTTTATAATCAATCCTCAAGGTGTTTTTCAAATATCTATTCGATAATATATCAACCGGGACAATTGGCTTTTCAGTAGGAGCGAGAGGAACAATGGCCGCCTTTGTCTATTACGCACAAATCACTCTGAGAGCCACCACCTGACCACTGACGCAATGTTGTCGTTCACGCTCATTGTTCAAAATAAAAGCCTGAAACTATGTCGAGTGGCCGTAGACACATTAGGGAAGCCATAGGAAAAGGAATCTGGTTGATATCTCTTTCAATGGGCAATAGGGGTGCATAGGAACACAGGGGTTTAAAAATAAGAGTCACTTCCTGATTGGATTTTTGTCAGGCTTTTGCCTACAATATCAGTTCTGTTATAATCACAGACAATATTTTTTATAGTTTTGGAAACTTTAGAGTGGTTTCTATCCTAAACTGTCAATGATATGCATATTCTAGCATCTGGTACTGAGAAATAGGCGGTTTACTTTGGGAACGTTATTTTTCCAAAAATGAAAATAGTGCCCCCTAGTTTCAAGAGGCTTTAAGTACTTTACACAACTGCTTTGGCTTTGTTCACAAACCATAAGCAGAACGTACAACCAAAGACAATCTTTCAACTGTGGCATGACTGTTAGCAAACAAGCTAAGCCGGCAAAAGCACATTGTGTTGTGACTGGATGCCATAGTGTACATTTAACATCACTCTACTTTCTGAAGAATGAAGAATCAGCTGCTTTTCATCTTTTCGGGTGGACAGGCTGCACTGAAAATTATTATTATGTAATGCGTGTGCAGTGCACATTTAGAGCGAAGTTGCTTTATCAATTGGGGAGAACATTCGACTGGTTTTGCCAGGAAGCTAATCCTGAAAACGGATGCTGTACCATCATTGACAGTGGATCAGTGGATCTTGCAAGTGCTGACCATAATGTAAGTATCAGAGTTGGATGAGTCTGGTAGACAATATTTTGGGGGAATCGGGGGGCTAACGTTAGATACTGCAACTGTGGCTGTGGCTGCTTTGATTTGTGAATCATATATTTTCTGTATAATTTGTTTTCCTCCATCCCTAAGCCCCCTACATTGGTGTGGAAGAACTTGACTGCACAGAGCCCTGACTTCAACCCTATTGAACATCTTTGGGATGCCGACTGCAGTCGCCCAATATCCGTGCCCGCCCTCACTAATGCTCTTGTGGCTGAAAGGAAGCAAGTCCCCGCAGCAATGTTAAAACATCTAGTGGAAAGCCTTCTCAGAAGAGTGTAGGCAATTATAGCAGCAAAGGGGGGGACCAACTCCATATTAATGCCCATGATTTTGGTATGAGATGTTCGACGAGCAGATGTCCACATACTTTTGGTCAGGTTGTGTATCTGGTTTTAAATGTACAGTGGTGCAAAAATTATTCAATTTTCATACTTGAGTAAAATTAAAAAGTTAAAGTAAATGCTATACATAAAATTCATTATATTAAGCAAACCATACAGCACCATTTTAATATATTTTATATTTATTTTATTTTACGGGCAGCCAAGGACACACTCCCACACTCAGACATAATTTAGAAAACACAGTATTTGTGTTTAGTGAGTCTTCCTGATCAGAGGCAGTAGGGTTGACAACGCGTTATATTGATAGGTGTGAGAATTGGACCATATTGCCTGAGCATTCGAAATGTAACAAGTACTTTTGGGTGTCAGGGAATATACAATGGAGTAAAAAGTACATATTTTCTATTGGAATGTGATGGAGTAAAAGTAAAAGTTGTCAAAAATAAAATACAGATACCCAAGAACACTACTTAAGTTGTACTACTTTCCATCTCTTTTTGTTTTCCCACTATCATCAAGCTATAATGACAGATGTTTTTGAAAATTCAACATCTACTCTGTCTGCACAGTTCCCCGGCGACCACCACAGAAGGAATTCTGTGATACAAAATCAACTTATCAAAATTACAAATACAAACATTGAAAAGTTTCACAAAAAAGTGCACGACAAAATATTGCATATTTCAAACGGAGTACTTCAAAAACACCAGAAAACACATTGTAGAATGAGTAGATAACAACATCAACACATTGATAGCATCATAACTCAATAAATAAACAACAAATAAAAGGAAATTCAATTCAGTACCCTTTTAACTTTCCAAAACATTACAGGCTCCTGCATATCCTCTTCAATGAGGTCGCCCTTGATCCAACGCTGTATGTGGGAAAGATGTGCGAGCTGTCCATGCCGGAACCCCCTTTTTCCCAGTGTGAGAGGCCTGACAAGGAGGAGGCCATAGCTGGATTTGTCTCCCACTTCAATCTTGGGGGTGACTGAAGCCAAGTGGGTGACTGAAGCGTGCTTGATTGAAGGAATGCTTGATTGAAGGAGGGTACATGGGTCCCCCCCCCCCATCAATCACTGTAGTTGGTTGCATTTCCTAAAGCCTAAGTAATTCACTTTTGCATGATATGATATCACATTTTGTTACTTTGTATAGTTTTTTTTCTTCAAGAATTCAGAAGAGAGATGAGTGTTCCAAATTGTACGAATCAATGGGGTCCTGCAAACTGTATTAGGCTTATGCCTGTAATATATCTATATTTTTATGTCTAAAGATATCTCACCATTATTTCTCACCTTTATTTCTCATGAGTGTTCATGTTGATCAACATTTTGGCTATGCTGGCCTCATCAAAATCAAAATCAATACATACAATTCTGAACATATTGTAATTTATAATGCTGAGGCAGAGGTACCAATAAATTGTCCAGTACAGGGTGGCAGGGTAGCCTAGTGCTTAGAGCATTGGACTAGTAACCGAAAGGTTGCCAGTTTGAATCCCCGAGCTGACAAGGTACACATCTGTCGTTCTGCCCCTGAACAGGCAATTAACCCACTGTTCCTAGGCCCTCATTGAAAATAAGAATTTGTTCTTAACTGACTTGCCTAGTAAAATAAAAAAAACACTGATTGTATGCAGTTTCATGTCTAAGGTGACTCTGACTTTAGTAATTATTGTGAAGAAGTATACCAGTGAACTGTATTCTGTAACTAGTTACAAAATAACATAAATGCTATTGTGTATTGCTGCTGTTTGTCTCATATCCAACAATCCACGAGTTAAAAGCACTTACATGGAACGTTATTCCCTGTTTATGCCCCTTTCTCTCTGTGCGTATTCTGACCTTGAATTAAAACATGATAATTAGCATGCTATTCTTCCGCCATTCGTTCGGAGTGGAAATCTAAGAAATGAATGTGTGGCGGAGGTGTTACAGATACGCTGTATTCTGATTTTGATTTAATTCCATAATAATTCCACCACCGTTACGCGCAAGGAAACCATGAATAAGGTTGAGTAAACCTGCGGGTTCCAAGTGGAAAAAGCATCTACTTTATTTTCTCCGGTAGAAAAACAGCATTCTCCATGCACTGTCATTTATAAATGGATAAGAGCTATTGATAAGAGCTAGGACAGTTAGTAATTCGCTTGGACAAGGGGATTGTAAATACACATAGCAATTGTTTTAGATGATTTTTTTCTTATGCTCCCTTGAGACTAATGTGAAACCAGTCATATGGAAGCAAACTGAATATCATATCAACATGACGTGTATTGAGGCCCCTTTTCCATTGTGAAAAAGGCTATAAATAGCTGTGCCGTTATTCCGAATTATTATTGTGAGCCCTCATAATTTGCGTGGATGAAATTTGGACACCCAAGCTATAGGCTTCTGTAGGGTTGATTCTTATATTTTCGCTTTCGGATGTTTTAATTATAGCCTATGTCTGGGATTTTTTTACGTTTTATTGAATAATTTCTATCATGTTAAATATTAATAGCAATCATTGGGAGCCACCATCAGTAATACCCACATACATTTATAACAGTCACTTCAGTGTTTGCTTCCTTCATTTTGTAGCTTCCATTTTGCATCATTCCATTCCATTCGTTTGACCTTTCTTTCCTCTGTCACGTACGGGTAAATTGTTCCCGAGGTCTCTTGCATTAGGCGATCATCATATTAGGCTAACGTTGTGGAATCATTTGGGACGTGTAGCCTATTTGTATCTTTGTGGAATTCAGGCCACTCGTAGCAAGTTAAACCTGGAGTCTGGCGCACGGTTCACAATGACTGGACCGTTGTCATACAGTTCCATGATTAGTGAGAATTACGGTAGATTAATAGGACTACTGTATATTTCATGGATTTCACTTGAATATGAAAATGTTCAGGATGAATCAAACCACTGCGTAAATGCTTTTTAATGATTCATAATACTTTCCTAACCCTAAAATCTTCCTAAATAGTCTACAAGATGAAACTTTTTAAATCTACCAGTTGGTGCTGAAACGGAGATGCATAGATGTCATTCTTTCATTGATCCCTATTTTCTGAAACCGTTCTCTCAATGTAGTCTAGTCTGTTGACAAAATGAACCGTACACCGTATGAAAACTCCGGAGAAAATCTGTTAGCCAGGAAGTAGGAGGTTTTCAGCAGTTTAATTATATTTATTCAGTGCGTGCAGGGGAACCACACCAGCAAAGCCCGTTGTGCAACTTTATAAGGTAAGTATGAATATCAACTACTGAGTAGTGCGTAGGAAAGGAGTGCGTAAAAAGGGTCATTTTTGGAATGGGCCCTAAGAAAGAGGTAAAAGGGTTGATGCATACTATTTAGGCTCGGAATGACATCTGGCTCATTGTTTACCTTGTTACATGGCAACAACCCCAATTGCGTTTCAAAGTACTGTCGGTCAAGGTGAACTCATGAATATAAGCTCCTCGCCCACTCAACCTGTTCTTTCAGGCTCCTGATAGTTTGAGATGAGAGAAAATATAACATTTCTTTAATTCTGAGCATTTTAATAGTGTAGAAATATTATGGGTGATGTTTTGGTCATTCAATGTCTCTTTTTACTTGGGAAATCGGATGAATGTGCGGGACCTTGAAGGTAAGGGTTAAGGTTTGGGATAGGGTTACAACATGAATAACTCAACGGTTAAGTTTAAGCATTCGTTCTTAAAGGTTAAGGTAAAGGTTAAGGTAAAGGTTAAGGTAAAGGTTAAGGCTCGGGATATGGTTAAAATGAAATGAAACAAGTGCCTATCACTGGGATTGAACACGCAACTCTTGGAGCTGGATCTCACAGGATCCACCATCCCTCTCCACAATGCCCTAAGCCTACTTGATGGTAATAGTGCTCAACGTTGACCCTAGGGGCTGGTTTTGAAGGCATCTCACGACGACCTGAGGACCTGGACGAATGCTGAATAACACTTTGGAATTCGAGTGACCTGGCTGTGGGGCACTGTCGAAGAATATATTAGAATAACTCTGTCAGCTGAGTTAAGCCACAGGGGTCAGTTACACACACACACACACACACACACACGCACACACACGCACACACACGCACACACACACCAGAGAATAGTTATATTTATAACTGGTGGGCTCTGTCAATCTCTTCCTGCTGAAGCACCGACCTGGATATTTAAGTATCTGACGGCTGAATGTTTTTATCTTTTACTTTCTCATCTCAAGCAATTTGTACCCTCAAAGTCGGTCAAAGGAATGAAAAGACAGACGGGTGGACAATCAAGCATGGACAGACAAGCAGACGGTCAAACAGACAGACAGACAGACAGACAGACAGACAGACAGACAGACAGACAGACAGCTATTTGCAGTTGGCGTAGTGAGCAGAGTGGTCTGAGTTACGTTATGCCTGCTAGTATGTTACATTATGGTAAAATGCCTGACAGTTTGACCGTCAACCAGCCCTGAGGATCTTAACCCCTACGCAACAGTGTTGCAACCTCCTCCTCCCTGCCTGAAACTCGAATACGTATTCTAGTTCCCCACAGCTATTATCTATTCTAGGCTTTGGACACTGTGCTATCAAACCTCCAAACGAGCTTCAATGCCATACAGCACTCCTTCCGTGGCCTCCAACTGCTCTTAAACGCGAGTAAAACCAAATGCATACTTTTCAACCGATCGCTGCCTGCACCCGCATGCCCGACTAGCATCACCACCCTGGATGGTTCCAACCTTGAATATGTGGACATCTATAAGTACCTAGGTGTCTGGCTAGACTGCAAACTCTCCTTCCAGACTCACATCAAACATCTCCAATCAAAAATCAAATCCAGAGTCGGCTTTCTATTCCGCAACAAAGCCTCCTTCACTCACGCTGCCAAGCTTACCCTAGTAAAACTGACTATCCTACCGATCCTCGACTTCGGCGATGTCATCTACAAAATGGCTTCCAACACTCTACTCAGCAAACTGGATGCAGTCTATCACAGTGCCATCCGTTTTGTCACTAAAGCACCTTATACCACCCACCACTGCGACTTGTATGCTCTAGTCGGCTGGCCCTCACTACATATTCGTCGCCAGACCCACTGGCTCCAGGTCATCTACAAGTCCATGCTAGGTAAAGCTCCGCCTTATCTCAGCTCACTGGTCACGATGGCAACACCCATCCGTAGCACGCGCTCCAGCAGGTGTATCTCACTGATCATCCCTAAAGCCAACACCTCATTTGGCCGCCTTTCGTTCCAGTACTCTGCTGCCTGTGACTGGAACGAATTGCAAAAATCGCTGAAGTTGGAGACTTTTATCTCCTTCACCAACTTCAAACATCAGCTATCCGAGCAGCTAACCGATCGCTGCAGCTGTACATAGTCTATAGGTAAATAGCTCACCCTTTTTCACCTACCTCATTCCCATACTGTTTTTATACTGTTTTTATTTATTTACTTTTCTGCTCTTTTGCACACCAATATCTCTACCTGTACATGCCCATCTGATCATTTATCACTCCAGTGTTAATCTGCAAAATTGTATTATTCGCCTACCTCCTCATGCCTTTTGCACACATTGTATATAGACTGCCCATTTTTTTCTACTGTGTTATTGACTTGCTAATTGTTTACTCCATGTGTAACTCTGTGTTGTCTGTTCACACTGCTATGCTTTATCTTGGCCAGGTCGCAGTTGCAAATGAGAACTTGTTCTCAACTAGCCTACCTGGTTAAATAAAGGTGAAATAAAAAAAATAAAAAAATAAAAAACTCAGTGGGATAATTCTGCCTCTGTGTCCCTGCCCCATGGCTCTCCCTTTGTCTTCAACCACGTTTAGTACAGGGTGGTCAACAGTCTCTCTCTCTCTCTCTCTCCATCCCCACCATCATACACTCCACAACTGTTTACTCACCAAACAGCAGCCCTTTGACGCCTGTGTACACAAACCAAAAAACTAGCCATCACACACGCACGCACGCACGCACGCACGCACGCACGCACGCACGCACGCACGCACACACACACACACACACACACACACACACACACACACACACACACACACACACACACACACAAACAAACGCTAACATTTTGCTTAGGCTCCTTCTGCCTCAATCAGGGTCACTGAAATGTTTTGGGGGGACTGACCACCTGGTATGGGGACATGGGGTTCCTTTAGTTCATCTGGCTAACACTGTCTCTTAATGTGGGTTGGCAGTTCATGGAGTAACACTGTAAGAGCTTCAACTCTATTACCATCAGCTGTTTGCTGTATCTATTACCATCAGCTGTTTCCTGTATCTATTACCATCAGCTGTTTCCTGTATCTATTACCATCAGCTGTTTCCTGTATCTATTACCATCAGCTGTTTCCTGTATCTATTACCATCAGCTGTTTCCTGTATCTATTACCATCAGCTGTTTCCTGTATCTATTACCATCAGCTGTTTCCTGTATCTATTACCATCAGCTGTTTCCTGTATCTATTACCATCAGCTGTTTCCTGTATCTATTACCATCAGCTGTTTCCTGTCACACATCAGCTGTTTCTCTATTACTAAGCTGTTTCTGGTCTATTTTAGCACCACACACACACACACACACACACACACACACACACACACACACACACACACACACACACACACACACACACACACACACACACACACACACACACACACACACACACACACACACACACACACACACACACACAGATCTATTTTAGAGTAGCGTTGTTGTATTTTTAGTGTTAAAAGGACCCTGACAAAGCGACTGAGAGGGAAACAGACATATTTTAGTACAGACAGTAACCTGGGAAGACAGGGAAGTTTAAAGTTGTGAAACGCCTGCCGGAATGAGTGAATGATGTAGAGAGAGGAGAAAGAGAGACGGGGAGGGTGTTTGGGTGTTGTTTTAGAGAGATTATATAAACGTTGGTAGTAGAAGTCACAAATGAGAGGTAATCTGAGGATATTGTACACACACGTACACACACACACAATAATAATAACTATATTTGTATAGCGCTTTTCAATACAAGTAACAAAGTGATTCACATCATAAAACAATGAAAAAAAAGTACAAACAAATAAACAAAAACAAGAGGAGGGAGAAAAAAACATAGCTTATTAAAATCACTCATTAAAAGCATCTCTATAAATGTGTGTCTTCAGCAGGGATATAAAAAGATGCACTGAATCTGCAAGCCTTGTGTAGTTTTAAACAAGCGAGTTGACTCGTCTCAATGGTTATGTGTGTGTGTGTGTAATAATGATAATATAGCGACACACACATAAACAAACATTGAGATGAGTCGCACGCACGCACGCACGCACGCACGCACGTACGCACGCACGCACGCACGCACACACGCACGCACGCACACACACACACACACACACACACACACACACACACACACACACACACACACACACACACACACACACACACACACACAAATACACATCAGTCACTTCGGTGCCAATTGCAGAGGTGTAACAGAGTCTATGTGTACTCTTTAAAAGACACCCACAAACACACTTGTAATCACAGTTAAATATAGCTGTTAGTTACTGGAGGTTAACGTTAGCCAAATTATTCAGTACTTTGTCTGCGTGAGTCACAATGTTTCCCTGTAAATACCCATGGACGGATCTCTACGTCTTCGCTGTTAATTCAGATGTAGGATCTTCATTTAATCATTCTGTTGCAGGTGATTTTAACTTAAGGCTTTTGAGGTTTGTAATTTCCACTTTGAAATGTCCGACTTGATTTTCCCTTCAGAGAAACGTATCAACCCCTACAAAAAAGTCCATTAATTATAGTCCATTAATTATCGTCCTTATTAATTCACATCTTCTGTTGCTGCAGGATTATTTTCCTGCTGTAGCAAACTGGCTCAAATTAAGATCCTACATTTTTATGCTGTCAAGGAAATAGTGGTGGGGTGTAATGGCGAGAAACAGAGAGGCGGGGGTGAGAGGGAGGGAGAGAGAGAGGGGGGTATGAGAGGGAGGGAGCGACAGGTAGAGAGGAGGGTGAGAGAGTGAGAGCTAGGAGTAAGAGAGAGAATGAGACAGAGAAAGAAAGAGATTGGGAACTGAAACAAATTCAATGGAGAGAGGGGGGGTTATAGGATCCTTCCGACCATAAATAGGACCATCTGGACCTATTGATGTTCATGGGGAATTAACCCCAACCTGAGAGAAGACAGACAGACAGACAGACAGACAGACAGACAGACAGACAGACAGACAGACAGACAGACAGACAGAAGGAGCCATAGAGAGGAAAGGGGTTGGAGGTTCACTGGGTATAGAGAGAAAGAGAGCGGGGGGATTGAAAGGAATTGAGGTAAAAGGAAAGTGTGAATATTACAGAGAGCGAGGCTCCCAGCCTGTCCTGTGACAGGGAGAGAGTAAAAAAAAAGAAAAAAAAGAGATACAGCGAAAGAGAAAGAGAGAAAGAGAGAGAGAGAGGGAGAGAGAGAGAGAGAGAGAGGGATGGAGGGAGGGAGATATAGCGCGGGATAGAGAGAGGAAAGCAGGATTACACTCCGACAGTGTCGGCAGTCGAGCGGAGCCAGACAGGAAACTCTTTGACTGTGTGAGTCAGAGCAACAGGAGTTTCAGATCCGACACGCCAAACCACCATTAGTCCGTCTGTCCATCTGTCCGTCTTCCGGTCCCAGAGACATCTGGAACTCTTCCATATGGGAGCTTCCTCTGGACTCTACTGAACACATCAGACCTGAGGAACACAGACCGGAATACCAAGACACACATCGGAATACTCACCACGCTCCACAAAGAAACCACAAGGAATATTAAGATCAGGGAGATTTACACTTACTCCACACACTAGAACACACTACAAACACCGGAGACGCAAACACATCGGAATACTAACCACGCTTTATAGAGAGGGGACAAGAAGGAGAACACACTGGAATACTGACAACATTCCCCAGGGACTCGGGAATACAATAACAAACCAGGAGTGGAGGAATACTCCAGAAAGAAAAAGGACAGAAACTTTTCTCTTTTATCTGATGACCTGAATAACAGTGTATCTGCATGGGGAGGACCTGTACATTCCTGGAGAGAGAGAGGCAGAGGAGGAGGTAGAAAAAGAGAGTGAGAGAAATAGAGAGGTGTTATGACCAAGGTGGGGGGTTCAGAACAATTTTTTCACTTTTTAAAACCTTTTCACACTGCTTTCTCTCCTCCGCTGAGCGGACTTCTCATCGCTCTGATCTCTCCTCACCAGACCAGCAGGGAGCGAGGGAGACAGGCAGACTGACAGAGAGCTAAGAAGCAGGTTCCCCCCCCCACACACACACACACACACACACACACACACACACACACACACACACACACACACACACACACACACACACACACACACACACACACACACACACACACACACACACACACACACACACACACACACACACACACACACAGGTTGCCTCTGTAGTCCCTCACACCTCTCCCCAGTGTATCGCTCCAGTCAGGAGGAAGAGTGTATAGACAGCTTCCCTCCTCTCTATGTCATCCCCATCTTGCTTTCTCTCCACCCCCCTCTAATTTTCACTGTCCTCACCTCAGTCCCACTCATTAACACCAGCTATCGTTCGCCTTCACACATGAACACACACACAGTAGCACACACACACACTCACACGTCCATATGCTGGCACTCTCCCGTTGAGATGTGCTCTCTCCTTCACAAGAGCATGCCACCACCTCACGCACACACTTTCATACACACACACACGCTCTCTCACACACGTACACACACAGTTTGAACACACACTCCTCCTTGCTGAAAGAGGATAGAGGGAAGTGAGAGACAAGCGAAAGGAGAGAGAAGACAAAGCAGGAGAAGAAGAAAAAGGGAGAGTGCACCTAGAGAAAGATGAAACAGCACAGGTAACACGCAACCTAGGTGTGTGTGAGAGAGATGGGTCTGTGAAAGTAGTGTTTCTGTCAAAAAAGCTGGGTCCTATGAGGGAGAACGGAAGAGGGAAGAAAGAGAAGAGAGTACGAGAGGTAGAGAGATAAAAGGGGGTATAGAGAGAAGAGACAGACAGACATTCCCTGAGTGCAAGATGTGTCGTAGTGGAAATGGCAGCTTATTAATATAATTTTACACTTTTCCAGAGGTGTTGGTGGATCTTAAAAGGTTGGGTTTCTGAGTTTTTCCTCTCTCTCTCTCTCTCTCTCTCTCTCTCTCTCTCTCTCTCTCTCTCTCTCTCTCTCTCTCTCTCTCTCTCTCTCTCTCTCTCTCTCTCTCTCTCTCTCTCTCTCTCTCTCTCTGTGTGTGTGTGCGTGTTTTTGTGTGTGTGTTTCTGATGCCATTTTCTTGCATTTTTAGTAGTGCCATTCACTGTCCCGTTACAGCTGTGTGCAGAAGGTCTAATGTGTGTGTCTGTGTGTGGTTATGATTGGGTAGGGCAGGTCTATAACGCATCTCTGTTAGCGTATCCCACAGTTACTAAGTGATGAATGGCCATGACAAGTCTAATATACATGTCAGGCTGTATAACTGTTTGTTACAATCACAATTACATCCTATCTGACAGGACACAACACTGTCTTTGTATGTGTGTGTGTGTGTCTTCTGAAGTGTGTGTGCATGTCTGTGTGGTTTTGTGTGTGTGTGTGTGTGTGTGTGTGTGTGTGTGTGTGTGTGTGTGTATCAATCAAATTTCAATCAATCAAATGTATTTATAAAGCCCTTCTTACATCAGCTGATGTCACCAAACAGCAAGCAATGCAGGTGTAGAAGCACGGTGGCTAGGAAAAACTCCCTAGAAAGGCTATTACTAACCAGGTATGGCCTGAACATAATCAGACTTAATGTAAAGATAACAGTTTTGAAAACACAGCTTTTCCCAAAAAAGTGGTCTCTTGGCACAACTTACCCTGGGTATGGGGTAAGATGAGCATAGGGACATGCTTAGTTGAGCTGCCTCGGGGTAAGTGGGTGAGGATGTCCTGTGAGAGTGGGTGATGATGTCCTGTGACAGTGGGTGATGGTGCTGGTCGATCAAAGTGTAATTCATGGAATGGGGTATTTTGTATATCTTGAATGTATGCCTATACATTCAGATATAGATCTTTCTGTTCAATATCACTTAGTCTTCCACTTCATGAAGAGCAATTCGTAGGCTGGTTCTCTGGATTTGAGGTTACTAAGCCCGTGAAACCGGTCCACAAGAATCTTGATGTTTAGCAAGATCAGACTATATGTCGTCCTGCTCTCGAGAACCCAAGGTGGCATTCTGCCTCATCCCTAGTGTTCTCAGCCGTAAGTGTCGCCCACAGCTGGGACCATGTGAACTACATTCCACTCCCAACGCTCAGTCAATAATCGTCTTTTGCGATACGATTTTACTTTAACATCAGTCATTTCATACTTACTGTACGTACACTGTTTTAAAACCTTTTTTTTTACACAGCCGACAGTATTTTTTAGTTGCAACACTTTTCTGGCGTCCGTTTTCACAGGTGTTCATCACCACCCACTGTCACACACAGTCTTCCGTCTGTCTTCCGTAAACATGCGCTGTAACATGGAAATATGGCTATGAGGGAAGAACCTTATAACACTAGAGTCTCAAAACAACATGATTGTGTAATGAAACCATGAAATGCACCTAAGCTGAGATCTGGTGTTTGGAGGGTGTTTGAATGTAAACCATATGTAAGTGTTTTACTACAGAGAATGTGCTTAAAAAAAAGAGAAATATAGTACTCTGAAACAAGTTATACTTCAACCTGAATATTTATGTTTTTAAGACAGCGTTGTGAAAACAGGCAGCATCAAAATACCAAAACTGCAAATGGTTTATAGCCTAACTGCCCCAAAGCGATATAAAAAAAATTATGCAACTCATTTCAATGATTTGTTAATTTAATTTGACTAAAACAATGTAAATCCAATTTTAACATGTTTCTCAAAATGTAAGTATTCTCACGAAAGAGGAAAAACAAAGAGACAGACAATACAGTGATTTAACCATTGGAAGTCTTTGGTTTTAATCTCCTTGCATTTCCTGTGACTCTGTTTTTAGAGGATTGTGGGTAAATCAAAATTGTTTTGACTTTATGATTCATTTGCACAACGTTGTATGCATGTTTAAAGACAATTATATTTCTATATCAGTATTAGGCTTGTTGTGCCATGAGGTGTAATGGATCATGATGAACGTATATCAAAATCATTAGGCAAATTGCCTTTCAGTGAGGACACCCGTTCCCACACTTTTGGTTGACAATGGAAGAATCAAGCGTAGAATCCTCAGTTCAACTACCAGTTTGAACACTGTGACATTGCCTGCCAAAATGGTACATAATGGTACATTATCAAATGCATAGAACAATGTTAAACATTAAGACCATTCATAAAAAGGGATTTCATTCTGCACAAGATAATGATCTTTTGATTCCTATGGTGTTTAGAAGATTTAAAGAGAGGAAACAACAACAAAAGACATGGTATCTAATTTTGCAGTGAACAGGACTTAAAACACCAAAATAGTGTTTTAAACCTTTTTTTTGTTAGTGCTCCCAGTCCCTATCAAGGTGTTAATTGATTGAGTGTTGTTACAACACACCATGTAAAGTTTCAAAACATCTCAGGATGATGTGTTTCAATACTTATGCAAAGTTAAGGTTTCATCTCCTTCAACTTGGAGGCAGCTTAGTTGCCACTAGTTTAGGTGTTACAGAGCACTTGATCTCAACAGTGTAGAAAAATCGACCTTTACATTTTTTACGTATTTATTTCCAGCTGATATGAGATAAGGCCCTTATGTTTCAAAAACTGTACCGTTCAGACAGAGCGCTGGGTCTCTTAATGGAAGGTGCCTTGGCGAATAGACGCTAGAGTTAGCTTGCGTGTATGAGTGAGCTAGACCTTGTGTGCCTCTGCTACAATATAATAGCCTCTCTTTTGCGTAGGTACATGTTTGTTTTCTTTTTTTGTCTATGTATGTACCTCTTCAGTGTCATTCAGTGTCATTCAGTGTCATTCATCTGTTGCTGCTGCTCAAATGGACTTATTCCCTTCTCTCATTTCATTGGCTGCTCTCTCAACAGCCTCAAGGGGGGCTAAACCCTGCTTGTTTTACAGGTGTAAACATGAGGCATGATGATGTCTGCCTTGTAACGATAGAAATGCACTATCTTGCATGACACATTGCAAAAATACTAGGAATACTATGCATACAACGGACAACATGTAATCGTCATTTGTATGGGGGTGTGGGGGCCATTGGCTCAACTTACCCCAAGGCAAACATTTTGACAATATTAGCCCACACAGCTACAGGGATGCACTGCTAGGTTTAAGATGTCATATTGTAGCTTGAGTCCCCGACTGATGTACAAAACAATCTTGAAACCATCTACTTTGGCTTAGATACAAGCATCATGAAACCTATAATATATATGGTAAAAGATGGTGCTGCAGTGGCTAGCAGCTGTTTAATGGGTTAGGTCGGGGTGTGACTAGGGTGGGTTTTTTCTATTTCTATGTTGGCCTGGTATGGGTCCCAATCAGAGGCAGCTGTCTATCATTGTCTCTGATTAGGGATCATATTTAGGCAGCCTTTCTCCACCTGTTGTGTCTGGGATCATGTTTTTGTATTGTAGCCTTTTGCACTACAAAGCTGCACGTTAGTTTTGTTACTCTTTATTTGTTTTGTTGCCGGTTCACATGAATAAATATGATGAACGCCTTCCACGCTGCACCGTGGTCCAATCCTTCCAACAACGATCGTTACAGCCAATTGTGTATATAATGTCTCAACCATTATTTACTATGACCCCAAACAGCTTCTGGACATCAGAGCAGCAACAGAACAGCAGAACACTAACCCGGATGCTTATAAGAAATCTCGCAACAACCTCCAACGAGCCATCAAAGAGGCCAAGTGTCCACATAGGACGAAGATCGAATCCTACTATGCCGGCTCTGATGTTCGTCGGATGTGGCAGGGCTTGGAAACTATCATGGATTACTAAGGGAAACCGAGCTGCTCAGTAACGCGAGCCTACTAGGCAAGCTAAATGCCTTCTATACTCGCTTCGAGGCAAGCAAAATTGAACCATGCATGAGAGTACCAGCTGTTCCGGATGAAAGTATGATCTCGCTCTCCGTAGCCGATGTGAGTAAGACCTTTAAACAGGTTAATATTCACAAGGCCGTGGGGCCAGGTGGATTACCAGGATGCGTACTCAGAGCATGCGCTGACCAGCTGGCAAGTGTATACACTGACATTTTCAACCTCTCGCTGACACAGTCTGTAATACCTACATGTTTCAAGCAGACTGCCATAGTCCCTGTGCCCAAGAACGCCAAGGTAACCTGTCTAAATGAGTATCGCCCTGTAGCCATGAAATGCTTTAAAAGGATGGTCATGGCTCACATCAACAAAAAATTAACCCAGACACCTTGAACCCACTCCAATTCATGTACCACCCCAACAGATCCACAGATGACACAATCTCTAATGCACTCCACACTGCCCTCTCCCACCCGGACTTGAGGAACACCTGTGAGAATGTCTACAGCTCAGTGTTCAACACCATATTTCCCTCTAAGCTCATCACTAAGCTCAGGACCCTGGGACTGCACAACTCCCTCTGCAACTCCACATCAGCCACCGACTCCAACACCATCATTAAGTTTACTGATGACACAACAGTGGTAGGCCTGATCACCGACAATTGTGAGACAGCCAGTAGTGAGGAGGTCAGTGACCTGGCAGTGTGGTGCCAGGACAACAACCTCTCCCTCAATGTCAGCAAGACAAAGGAGCTGATCGGGGCTACAGGAAACGGAGGGATGAGCACGCCCCCATCCACAATGATGGGGCTGTAGTGGAGCGGGTCGAGAGCTTCAAGTTCCTTGGTGTCCACATCACTAAGGAATTAACATCGTCCAAACACACCAACACAGTTGTGAAGAGGACAAGACAACACCTCTTCCCCCTCATGATGCTGAAAAGATATTGCATGGGCCCTCAGATCCTCGTTCCTCAGCACCATTGAGAGCATCTTGACTTGCTGCATCACCACTTTGTATAGCAACTGCTTGGCATCCAACCACAAGGAGCTACAGAGAGTAGTGCGTACGGCTCAGTACATCACTGGGGCCGAGCTCCCGGCCATCCAGGACCTCTATACCAGGCAGTGTCAAAAAAAATCAAAGACTCCAGCCATCCATATCATAGACTGTTCTCTCTACTACCACACAGCAAGCGGTACCGATGCACCAAGTCTGGAAACAACAGGACCCTGAACAGATACTACTCCTAAGCCATAAGACTGAGCTTAGTATTGACCCTTTTTGCATGAACTCTTTTGACTCATCACATTAGCTGCTGCTACTGTTTATTATCTATCCTGTTGCCTAGTCACTTCACCCCAACCTATATCTACATATCTACCTCAACTATCTCGTACCCCTGCACATCGATTCGACTTTATTCCTACCTCGTGTAGATAGCCAAGTTATCGTTGTTACTCATTATGTATTTATTCCTAGTGTTATTATTTTTCAATTATTTTAAATGTTTCTCTCTGCATTGTTGGGAAGAGCCTGTACTTAAGCATCTCACAGTCTGCTCCTGTTCTTTACAAAGCACGTGACAAATAACATTTGATTTGATAATATATTTATTTGACTTTTTGAAAATCTGTTTTCTGGATCTAGCTTGTTTACCACATGATGACCACTCCCAAAATATTTGGTTATGTGATTAATTTTGTGTAGGGTTTTCTATAAACAAGGGGTGGCTCAACTTAACCTTTAAATCGACTTAACCCACGTTTCCCTATAGTGATCTGAGTTTTACACTGTACAGGGAATGTCACGAATCCCGCTTCCTGAGTCTGTGTTTGCCTGTGTTTCTGTCCTGGAGTGTGTTTCCGGTGTCCTGGAACGCACCCTGTCTGGTTGCCGGGCGAATTAGCTTGTTGGGAGATCGATGTTCACCCGCACCTGTATCCCATCAGTAATCTGCACACCTGTCCTGATCATCACCTCTCCCCTTCAAAAGCTCTGACCTGACATCCATTCCCTGCCGGATCGTTAGCCATGAACATTACTCACCCGGATCATTTACCCCATTCCCGCCTGGTCGTCGTCGGATTCCGCTATCCCATTGGATCCACCTATTTACTCCCATCAACTCACCACCGCTGCCCGCTACGCCACCTGGATATATCTACCCATTCACATTCACTTGTAAATAAATACTCACCTTCTTCCTACTCTCCTTGTCCTGGTCTGCTTCTGGGTTTGATTTTGAAAGAACGTGACAGAACGATCCGGCCAAGGATGAACCCAGCGGACCTGGACTCCGTTTGCCATGCAATTACCCAGCAGGAGAAGATGTTGGGACAACACAACACGGCGCTACACGAGATAGCGGGTTCAATCCGGAATTTATCGGATAGATTAACGAGTATCCAGGATCAGCTCAGGTTGCCGGCGGATCATCCACCACCTGTTTCACCCATATCACCTGCCGATTCGGGAGCGGGTTCCTTCCGCGAGCCCAAGGTTCCGACACTGGAGAAGTACGAGGGAGATCTGGGAGAATGCCGTTCATTTCTTTTACAGTGTGGGTTAGTTTTTGATCTGCAGCCCTACTCTTACGCCACAGATAAGGCTAGGATAGCTTTTGTTATTGAGCTGCTGCGTGGTAGAGCTCTGGAATGGGCTTCAGCTGTTTGGGAACGACGGGACACATGCATGACGTCATACCAGGGTTTCACGGCAGAGATGAGAAAGCTTTTTGACCACCCAGTCCGAGGTAAGGACGCAGCTAAACGTTTGTACTCTCTTCGCCAAGGAGCTCGCAGTGTGGCAGACTTTGTGATAGAATTCAGGACATTGGCTGTGGAGAGTGGTTGGAATGAGGAATCACTACAAGCGTTTTTTTTACCAGGGGTTGTCGGAGCAACTCAAGGACGAGCTGATCTCCTATCCAGAGCCTAGTGACCTAGATAGTTTGGTCACCTTAGCTATTCGGGTAGATAATAGAGTCCGAGAGAGAAGGAGGGAGAAGCAGTGGGGTCCATCTAATCAATCTGAGACTCGGTTACCATTCGGGTCAGGAAGTGGACCAGAACGGGTTGATCATTTTCCCTCACACGGGATTAGTGGAGGAGTCCTGCCGCCAGATCCTGAACCTATGCAAGTGGGGCGGCACGGGTTAACTAAGGACGAGCGCCAACGTAGACGTGAGACCAACAGCTGCCTCTACTGTGGTAGCTCGGGACATTACATCTCCGTTTGTCCTCAGCGCCCGTTAAACTGCTCGGCTCGTTAAGTTTGGGAGGTTGTTAGCGAGCCAGTTTCAACCTCTCAAGAGCCCTGTCAGACCTCGTTTTCCTGCTACCCTCATAAATAAGAATCAGAGTTTAGCGATTAACGCTTACCTTAGATTCAGGTGCCGATGACAGCTTCATTGATGCCGACTTAGTGGAACAGCTGGGGCTTTCCAAGGAGCAATTACCGGAAGCCATTGAAGCAACCACTCTGAACGGCAGTAGTCTGGCACGGATCACTATGAGGACTGAACCGTTTAAGATGTTGTTGTCGGGGAATCATTCAGAGGTTATTTCTTTTTTCATTTTGCCTTCCCCCCCATGTTCCTCTGGTTCTTGGATACCCCTGGCTAAGAGAACACAATCCTTCGTTCGATTGGGTGACTGGTAAGGTAACTAGTTGGAGCATTGAGTGCCATGCTAACTGCCTCAGGACTGCCTGTTCTCATGCTGTCCCCAGTCGGGTCAGTGAGTCTGCTCCTCCTGATTTGTCCCTGGTTCCTGAAACATATCACGAGTTGGGTGAGGTGTTCAGTAAGCAGAAAGCTCAGTCACTTCCTCCCCACCGACCTTTCCCAAGGGACGGTTATACTGTATTTCTCGACCAGAGCGGGAAGCCCTGGAGACCTACATAAAGGAGTCTCTTGCTGCAGGTCTCATTCGTCCCTCGTCATCACCCCTGGGAGCTGGATTTTTTTTTGTGAGTAAGAAGGATGGCTCTCTTCGACCGTGTATTGATTATCGGGGGTTGAATGATATTACGGTCAAGAACAAGTACCCCTTGCCCTTGATGAGCTCCGCTTTCGATTCTTTACAGGGTGCTACTGTGTTTACGAAGCTTGATCTACGCAATGCGTATCATCTGGTTCGGATCAAAGAGGGGGACGAGTGGTTGACTGGATTCAATACACCTATAGGACATTTCGAGTACCAGGTGATGCCGTTTGGACTTTCCAATGCTCCAGCAGTGTTCCAAAGTTTGGTGAATGACGTGCTGAGGGATATGATCGGTCTGTTTGTGTTCGTTTACCTGGATGACATCCTGATTTTCTCCAAGGAGCTTTCCAGCCACATCCAGTATGTTAAGCAGGTCCTGCAGCGGTTATTGGAGAACCGTCTGTTTGTGAAGGCAGAGAAGTGTGATTTTCACGCCCACACTACATCCTTCCTCGGGTACATCATCTCCAGGGGTAAGATCAAGATGGACCAAGAGAAGGTTCGGGCGGTTCGGGATTGGGCCCGGCCCGGTACGAGATTGCAGCTCCAGAGATTCCTGGGATTTGCAAACTTCTATCGGAGGTTTATCCGTGATTACAGCCGGGTGGCCGCCCCTTTAACTGCTCTGACGTCTTGCACCACAATTTTCTGTTGGACTCCTGAGGCAGACCGAGCATTTCTGAACTTGAAGAGCCGATTCACCAACGCACCGATTCTCTCTCAACCTGACACTTCCCGTCAGTTTGTTGTTGAGGTGGACGCATCTGATGTGGGGGTGGTCGCCATCCTGTCCCAGCGTAGCTCCACTGACGGTAAACTCCATCCCTGCGCCTTCTACTCTTGCCGTCTTTCACCAGCTGAGAGAAACTACGATGTGGGTAACCGGGAGCTTCTCGCTGTGAAGCTTGCTTTGGAGGAGTGGCGTCACTGGTTGGAGGGAGCGGAGCAACCGTTTGTGGTCTGGACTGACCACAAGAATCTGGCTTACGTGCAATCGGCTAAACGTCTCAACTCCCGTCAGGCCAGGTGGGCTTTGTTTTTTGGACGCTTCAATGGGTCGAAGAACGGCAAAGCGGACGCCTTGTCCCGGATGTTCTCCAAGATGGATGAGAGTGGGGCCAAGACTGAGACGATTCTTCCCCAGAACCTTGTCGTGGGAGCCATTACATGGAGGATTGAGGAGGATGTGATGGCGGCCCTTTGGACGCAGCCCGGCCCCGGTAACGGTCCACCCGGTCGGTTGTTCGTGCCTGAGTCGGTCCGTTCTGCTGTTCTTCAGTGGTCCCACGCCAGCAAGATAGCTTGTCACCCTGGCGTTGCTCGGACTATGGCGCTACTGCGCAGACAATTTTGGTGGCCTGCCATGGGAGAAGATACCCGGAGGTTTGTTGCCGCATGTCCTGTTTGTGCTCAGAACAAAAGTACCAATCGGCCCGGCTCTGGGCTTCTTCACCCCCTACCTATTCCTCGGCGACCTTGGTCGCATCTGGCCCTGGATTTTGTCATGGGATTGCCCCCTTCTGTTGGGAACACGGTCATTCTGACCATTGTGGACAGATTCAGCAAGTTTGCTAATTTTGTCCCTCTCTCCAAGCTTCCATCTGCCACAGAGACGTCCGAAATCCTGGTTAGGGAGGTTTTCAGGCTCCACGGATTGCCCAGTGACATTGTTTCTGACCGTGGTCCTCAGTTTACCTCTGCTGTCTGGAGATCCTTATGTTTGGCCATTGGAGCTACAGTCAGTCTCACTTCTGGATTTCACCCACAATCTAATGGTCAGGCAGAGAGAGCCAACCAGAAGATGGAGTCCACGCTGCGTTGTCTTGTCTCCTCTGATCCCACCTCTTGGTCATCTCAATTACCTTGGGTCGAGTATGCCCATAATACCCTTCCTTCATCTGCCACTTGGATGTCCCCCTTCCAATGCCTGTATGGATACCAACCTCCCTTGTTTCCTTCTCAGGAGAGGGATCTTTCGGTTCCTTCTGTCCACGCCCACATTCGTCGTTGCCACCGGACCTGGCATCGGGCCAGGAAGGTCCTCCTTAGAGTTTCTGACCGGTATCAGATCCAGGCGAATCGTCACCGTATTCCTGCTCCCGCTTATACCATCGGAGATAAGGTTTGGTTGGCTACACGGGATCTTCCTCTACGGACTGAGTCGAGGAAACTGTCACCAAAGTTCATTGGTCCGTTTGTGGTGGAGAGAATCATTAACCCTGTTGTGGTCCGACTCAAATTGCCGGCAACGCTTCGAGTTCACCCCACCTTTCATGTCTCCTGCCTCAAGCCGGTTCTCCTCAGTCCTCTGTTGCCCCCTCCTCCTCGTCCTCCTCCTCCTCGGATGATCGGAGGTGGTCCTTCCTACACGGTGCGCCGCATAATGGATTCCAGACGGCGGGGTCGAGGTTTCCAATATCTCGTGGATTGGGAAGGATATGGTCCAGAGGAGAGGAGTTGGATTCCTCAGAGTCAGATCCTTGATGACGACCTGCTTCGTGACTTCTACCACCTCCACCCTGGCGCTCCAGGTAGTCCGCCCGGTGGCGTTCGTCGGAGGGGAGGTACTGTCACGAATCCCGCTTCCTGAGTCTGTGTTTGCCTGTGTTTCTGTCCTGGAGTGTGTTTCCGGTGTCCTGGAACGCACCCTGTCTGGTTGCCGGGCGAATTAGCTTGTTGGGAGATCGATGTTCACCCGCACCTGTATCCCATCAGTAATCTGCACACCTGTCCTGATCATCACCTCTCCCCTTCAAAAGCTCTGACCTGACATCCATTCCCTGTCGGATCGTTAGCCATGAACATTACTCACCCGGATCATTTACCCCATTCCCGCCTGGTCGTCGGAGAATTCCGCTATCCCATTGGATCCACCTATTTACTCCCATCAACTCACCACCACTGCACGATACGCCACCTGGATATATCTACCCATTCACATTCACTTGTAAATAAATACTCACCTTCTTCCTACTCTCCTTGTCCTGGTCTGCTTCTGGGTTCGATTTTGAAAGAACGTGACAGGGAAACGACTAGCATAGCTTTGATTGGTTCCATACTGCTGTATCATAACCCCCCCCGACACACACACTTCTCTCTCTCTTTCTCGCCATCTACATATAGGCAGTAACATTTATCTGCAAGAGCCATCAAACCTTTATGCCTCAGAAAAACATGGTCCAATAGAGACTGCTGCAGAATATATGACTAGCTGTGCTATGTTGGCTATGTTACAATGGAGAGACGTAGAGACACAAAGTTATGATGAATTATAAAACACTAAAGTGAAGAACAACGTAATATGATTTACAAACCGTAATGTGGGGTATTGTTTATTCAGATTGTGTGTGTGTGTGTGTGTGTGTGTGTGTTTGTGTGTTTGTGTGTGTGTGTGTGTGTGTGTGTGTGTGTGTGTGTGTCTGCATCTCATCAATCACACTGTCTCTGTCTAGGAATCCTTGACTGAGGGAAGGATGTAGGGAAGGAGAGAGAGAGAGAGAGAGAGAGAGAGAGAGAGAGAGAGAGAGAGAGAGAGAGAGAGAGAGAGAGAGAGAGAGAGAGAGAGAGAGAGAGAGAGAGAGAGTGAAATAGTAATGTATCCAGTCCTCTCTCTGCTTCCCTACAGAATAGTGGTCCTTCTGTAGCTCAGTTGAAATAGTAATGTATTCCAGTCCTCTAGAATGTATGCACACATGACTGTAAGTCGCTTTGGATAAAAGCTCTGCTTCCGCTACAATGGCATATATTTTATTATTATATAGAATAACAGTGTAACAGTGGTCACCAACCTTTTTGAGTCAAGCCAAAAGCCAAGCCAAAATGTACAGCTCCATTTATTTTTAACATGACTTGCGTTTTGTAAGCCAATACAACATTAACCTATTAATAACAGTACTGTACTAATGAGGTTTGTGCAGTAGACTATTGGCCTAAATCGTTATCACCGCATATTGGCTTTGCCTGAATATTCCTGCCAATGCATTGTTGTTCTTCTCAGACCATTTAAAAAAAAAAAAATCAACATTTGAGGTAGGCTGCATGATCCCACCAATAATAGACCAGTTGTTGTATTACTTGTGAGGCACAACTGAGTGAGCATACATTTAAATGATTCTCTTTTTTATTTATTTTACTGGTCTGATGGAGCCTGCATCTGATGGTCAGAATCAAGTCATGGTTTTAAAAGTTTATAAATCTCACAGTATCAATTTTGCTGTAGCTTTCATTTGCACCTGCTGTGTTACTGCAGACACGGGCATCTGAGACATCCAATTGGCCAGTGGTAGGCCTACAGCACACTTGATTTGCTCCCCCCTGGAAGGCAGAGTTTCTACTTTCAGACACATGAAATGGTACAAAATGCGAACATGTCGTCTACCCGGCACCTGGCAGCTGAAATGGGTGAACCTAGTGCCAACAGTGCAAGACAAATAGAAACAATAGGAGCGCAAGGCCTATCATTTGGTTTTCTACAGAAATGTTTGGCGATCTACTAAGAATGCCTTGAAGATCGACCGGTCAATTGCAGTCAACCGGCTGGTGACCACTGTCCTATAGCATACTGCTGTGACTTGTAAAACCTGAATATATTGCTTCGCCATAGGTTGTGGAAGCGATTATTGTGGGGTCAGCTGTCATTGAGTGTGTTGTGTACATCCAATCTTGTTGGTGTCATATGGGCTGTGGCAGTCATGAGATTTCGTCAGCAGGTGATTGTCAAGCAAATAACTGCCAGTCTCATGGTAATTGACCGTTAATTAACATAAACACATTTAACAGCTCCTGGCTTCCACACACTACAAGCCACTGATGCAGACCTTTGGAGCATCTGTATGTTGAAAAGTCTAATGAATCCATGTAATATAATCTACACCTTCACAATAAATCCATGATTTATTTTAGACAGGTCTAAAGAAACATGATATGAAGAAAATGTAGTCTATTTCAGAAGAACAGAATAGAATACTCCTTATATTAGAATTGTCCTTATATTAGGTCTTCATCTGGCTATGCCATATGGCTGTGGGCTACACTAGTTAATTAGCAGACAAGGTTTGGTTAGAATTCAATAGCATTATTTTATAGAAGTGTATAGTATGAAGAATACAATTGAACAGAGCTGAATAAAATAGAAAGGATATTTGAGGGAGTGTGCACATTCTGTGTTGAGTGGTTAACAAAGAAATAGTTACTCCTATATGCTTAACTTAGAGTTTTTCATGTAACTTCAGTTGTTCTACAAATGTTGGGCTATATGTTTAGATATTTTATACATTATAAGGCTGCATGATGTGACTCTAAAGATGATTTGAAAAAAGTAGCATGAAAGGCATGAGCTCTGCTTAGTTTTTTTTGCACAGGCTGTACAAACTTCATCAGTCTCTCTTCCACAATTTGACAACCACTTGATAATGCCTTGAATTTCCCTGGGGCATCCCCTTTGTGTGGCCGAAATGCCCATAGAAAAAAATCCATGCCTTTGCGGCCAGTGACCGTTGTGCCTTTAGGCTGAATATAAAAATTATAATTCCCTTCTCCCGGAGTGCTGCTTGCTCCCAAGCACATCACATTCACATTGCTCTTCATCACTTGATCGGGTCTTTCTCACAGGCTACAAGTGAAGACAGACACATCGGGGATATAACTGTGCGCGTCGTTATCCTATCCCGAGGTGCATATTAAAGATATTGGAAGAACTGTCCACATTTACTTTTTGTCAACCAACAAGATGAGTAGACCTAACAAACATCAAAAGCACTAGTTTATGTCAATCTACTATCTCCCATAGTACAAAAGTTAGCCTATTTTATTCTGTGCAAAAAATAAATATTCCAAACATACTCTGACTGGGACAGTTATGCGATAGATTCCAAATGAACCACTAGCATCAAAAAACGGTTTTACACCATGAGGCTGATGCAGCAGATCAGAGCGTTTAGATTAACATGTTGATAAACAATTAGGCTATTTCTTCACAATATAAGTGCAGCAATGACCACACGGCAGTAGGCTATATGTGTGAATGTTCCATTAGCGGGAAAACACCATTATCAAAAGTCACCGCAAATGTGATTATGCAGGTAATACTTTTATTGTGAAAATTATCTTCCACAAACTTGAAACTCACATGCTGCTTATGTATGCCGGTTGGCTCTACACCCCTTGTAAAGCGGATTAATGTCCTTAATTTGAAGAAGTTATTTGGCCACTTTAGTTGTAATACAAACCTTATCAAAGCATATAGGCCTACGAGCTAGGCTACATGATGTATGAGACTATGATTAGAAAAATTAGCCCAAAAAAGGCATTGTTTCTTGCCTTAGGTTGGGCATCATTCACAAGTAATAATATGTAATTCACAAGTGATAGGCTGATATTGTCACCCATCAGACTATTCTTGATTTAATCTTGTCTTTACATATACTAATATATGTGTGAAATTTGTTTAGATTTAGAATGGCTATTTTCATGCAACTGTCTAGAAACAGGGGCAGGGGAAAAAAATACATGTCGTCTCTGCACTTAAATAGAGAATGAATTAACAAATGGAGGACCCTTTTCCCGTGGTTCGTTTTTTAATGCCAGCCAGGGAGGCTATACTTCTGTTATAAAGATAAGCAATGTGCTTAATATTAGGAAAGTTGATATATATATATAGTAGGCCTAGCCTATAGAAAGCTGATGGGATACTCCTTTTTTTAATAGAGGCCACCACTCTGTTTATGCACACAATTGCATAGCCTATAGAAATGTTGCACAACATGAGCTCATGGACTATCATGAAGTGTTTGATTCGATTTTTGATTGCATTTGAATTGATGTCAGAGTGATTTTTCAAGGCAAAACTGCTCCAGCTCCTTCAAGTTGGATGGGTTCCTCTGGTGTACAGCAATCTTTAAGTCATACCACAGATTCTCAATTGAATTGATGTCTGGGCTTTGACTAGGCCATTCCAAGACATTTAAATGTTTCCTCTTAAATCACTCGAGTGTTGCTTTAGCAGTATGCTTAGGGTCATCGTGCTGCTGAAAGGTGAACCTTCGTCCTAGTCTCAAATCTCTGGAAGACTGAAACAGGTTTCCCTCACAATATTCCCTGTATTTAACGCCATCCATCATTCCTTCGATTCTGACCATTTTCCCAGTCCCTGCCAATGCTAAACGTGCCCACAGTATGATGCTGCCACCACCATGCTTCACTGTGGGGATGGTGTTCTAGTGGTGATGAGAGGTGTTGGGTTTGCGCCAGACATAGCATTTTCCTTGATGGCCAAAAAGCTCAATATTAGTCTTATCTGACCAGAGTACCTTCTTCCATATGTTTGAGGAGTCTTCCACATGCCTTTTGGTGAACACCAAATGTGTTTGCTTACTTTTTTCTTTAAGCAATGACAATTTTCTTGCCACTCTTCCGTAAAGCCCAGCTATGTGGAGTGTACGGCTTAAAGCGATCCTATGGACAGATACTCCTATCTCCGCTGTGGAGCTTTGCAGCTCCTTCAGGGTTATCTTTGGTATCTTTGTTGCCTCTCTGATTAATGCCCTCCTGAGTTTTGGTGGACGGCCCTCTATTGGCAGGTTTGTTGTGGTGCCATATTCTTAAATGTTTTAAATAATGGATTTAATGGTGCCCCGTGGTATGTTCAAAGTTTCGGATATTCTTTTATAACCCAATCCTGATCTGTACTTCTCCACAACTTTGTCCCTGACCTGTTTGGAGAACTCCTTGGGTCTTCATGGTGCTGCTTGCTTGATGGTACCCCTTGCTTGAAGGTGCCCCTTGCTTAGTTGTGTTGCAGACTCTGGGGGCCTTTCAGAACAGGTGTATATATACTGAGATCATGTGACAGATCATGTGACACTTAAATAAAGTACACCTGTGTGCAATTTAACTAATTATGTGACTTCTGAAGGGAATTGGTTGTACCAAATCTTATTTAGGGGCTTCATAGCAAATGGGATGAATACATATGCACGCACCACTTTTCCATTTGATTTTTTTTTTAATTGTTCAAACAAGTCATTTTTGACATTTCACGTCACCAATTTGGACTATTTTGTGTATGTCCATTACATGAAATCCAAATAAAAATACATTTAAATTACAGGTTGTACTTATTTTCCACCATAATTTGCAAATAAATTCATTAAACAAATCATACAATGTGATTTTCTGGATTTTTCTTCTCATTTTGTCCGTCATAGTTGAAGTGTACCTATGATGAAAATTACAGGCCTCTCATCTTTTTAAGTTGGAGAACTTGCACAATTGGTGGCTGACTAAATACTTTTTTGCCCCACTGTATATATATATATACACACACACTTTGTTGAAGCACCTTTGGAGCGATTACACCATCAAGTCTTCTTGGGTATGACACTACAAGCTTGACACACCTATATTTGGGGAGTTTCTCCCATTCTTCTCTGCAGATCCTCCCATGCTCTGTCAGGTTGCATGGGGAGCGTTGCTGCACAGATATTTTCAGGTCTCTCCAGAGTTGTTCGATCTGCTTCAAGTCCGGGCTCTGGCTGGGCCACTCAAGGACATTCAGAGACTTGTCCCGAAGCTACATCTGCATTGTCTTGGCAGTGTGCTTAGGGTCGTTGTCCTGACTAGTCTACCAGTCCCCGCCGTTGCTTCCTTTTTACTCAGCGGTGGCTTATGTCTGGTCACTCACCATAAAGGCTGGATTGATGGAGTGCTGCTGAGATGGTTGTCCTTCTGAAAGTTTCTCTCATCTTCACAGAGGAACTCTAGAGCTTTGTCAGAGTGATCATCAGGTTCTTGGTCACCTCCCTGACCAAGGCCCTTCTCCCCCGATTGCTCAGTTTGGCCGGGCGACCAGCTCTAGGAAGATTCTTGGTGGTTCTTAACTTTTTCCATTTAAGAATGATGGAAGCCACTGTGTTCATGGGGAACTTCAATGCTGCAAAACATTTTTGGTAACCTTCCCCAGATTTGTGCCTCGACACAATTTTGTCTCGGAGCTCTACGGACAATTCTTTCAACCTAATATATAATAATAATATATGCCATTTAGCTGACGCTTTTATCCAAAGCGACTTACAGTCATGTGTGCATACATTCTACGTATGGGTGGTCCCGGGAATCGAACCCACTACCCTGGCGTTACAAGCGCCATGCTCTACCAACTGAGCCACAGAAGGACCAACCTCATGGCTTGGTTTTTGCTCTGTCATGCACTGTCAACTGTGGGACCTTATACAGACAGGTGTGCCTTTCCAAATCATGTCTAATCAATTGCATTCAACAGAGGTGGGTTCCAATCAAGTACAACCGGCCAAAGGAAGATCAATGGAAACAGGATGCACCCGATCTCAATTTCGAGTCTCATAGCAAAGTGTCTGAAGAATTATGTAAATAAGGTATTTCTGTTTATTTTTTATTTTTAATACATTCGCAAACATTTCTAAAAACCTGTTTTCACTTCGTCATTATAGGGTATTGTGTGTAGATTGAAGACTTCCAAAAATGCAATCCATTTTAGAATACGTATTATTTGTGTCTTATGAAGAGTTTGCTGCCCACAACGACAACATCAAACAATGGACACTGTGTGTCACGGTTGTCATAATGAGGAGACCAAGGCGCAGCGTGAGAAGCGTACATTTTATTTTATTGAACGAATGCAACACTGAACAAAACTATACAAAATAACAAAAACAAACCAATATGACTAGTGCAAACAGGCAACTAAAAATAGAATAATAACCCACAAAACCAAACTGGAAAATGGCAACCTAAATAGGATCCTCAATCAGAGACAACGATAAACAGCTGCCTCTGATTGGGAACCAATTCAGGCCACCATAGACCTACATATACCTAGACATACAAAAAACCCATAGAATTACAAAAACCCTAGACAGGACAAAACTAAACCAACCACCCTTGTCACACCCTGACCTAACCAAAAGAATAAAGAAAACAAAGATAACTAAGGTCAGGGCTTGACACTGGGACAATATATTTCAACATCCGAATGTTGGGTATGATGAGAGA
This sequence comes from Oncorhynchus keta, assembly GCF_023373465.1. Classification (NCBI taxonomy): domain Eukaryota; kingdom Metazoa; phylum Chordata; class Actinopteri; order Salmoniformes; family Salmonidae; genus Oncorhynchus; species Oncorhynchus keta. Next base: position 35,027,722 of record NC_068444.1, on the reverse strand, counting down.
TGGAATATGGAAAATGTATGTATATTTTGTGATGTCATTAAAATAGTTATAAAGACATTATAATGGAAACATTGTAACTTGAAGAGCTTTTACACTGTGTATATCAGATTTACATACTTTACTTTGTGTAGAAAATATCCAGGGTAAATAGAATGTTTTTGTGACAATAAGATAGTGATTTTAGTTCTCTAACGAGATCATAGTAAATTGTGTACCTTGCCTTTTCACCAGCCACGCCCCAGGGAGCCCAGAGAGCGTGTAACCAATGACATAAAGGCCCCCTTTTTACGCAATGGTATACAGCATTTGAGTTAAGAATGAACATATCAGACTAAAACGGACCAAAGTTGCAGCGAATTCTACAATAGTCCGGAATGCAACAGGAGGTTGAAGAAGACAAAATAACCTCTTATCAATCAATGCTGCGGTTGAGTCGTTGTTCTAAGTACTGTTACTCTCTTCAAATCATCCTGTCCTACACTGCTTATAAATTAAACATAGTTGGTTGATAAAATAAATAACAGTCATCAGGTTAACGATAGTCAGGTCACGACAGCATTGTTGGGAAGGGCCCATAAGTAAGCATTTTGCTGTTAGTCTACACGTGTTGTTTACGAAGCATGTGACAAATACACATTTATTTTGTTTTAACCTTGGTTGTCTGGGAACCAGAAGACTGTGTAAGGCCTCTAAGCTAAAGCCTGGGCATTAACTTCAGGAGCTAATGAATGTCCAGGTCTAAGGATTCATGCTACCGTAGGTCATCAAACCAAGTCGGTTGCACTGTATGTCTCTAGACATGCTCATATCCTGTCCTATACCTTATCCCACTCTCCCACACACTTTCTGTTGTTAACCTGCTTAGTCCATCACCGCCCAGCCCAGAGTGTAGAGATTATTTGTGCTATCAACACACTATAACAGAAAACCGTGAAAATAGACAAATGACTTATTTGAAATTTGTGACAGGCACACAAAAAATGCATTCTTGACCAGTACACGATTTCCTTCATAAAGACTTCCAACTTGTTGCGGCTAATGTTAGCTAGGTTAACTAGCTGGCTAACGATAGCTAGGCTGGGGGTTAAGGTAGTGGTTAGGTAACACGCTAGCTAAGTAACTAAAGGGTTAGGGCTAGCTAAATAGCCAGTTAAAAAATAATGAGAAGTTCCTAACTATTTAAAATACTAAAGTTGGCCATTGTCATTCGAACACACAACATTTGGGTTTTTAGACCTTCGCATTATACGCCCACCCATCCTCACCGACCAATCTCCCTCCTATCGCTTCTGTTTTGGGTAAGACCCACATTTAACCAGGGTAGGGGCAAAGGAACAGGACGGCAGGCAGGCTCAGGGTCAGGGGCAGGCAGAGTGGTCAGGCTGGCGGGCTCAGAGTCAGGACAGGCAAGGGTCAAAACCAGGAGGGCGAGAAAAAGGGAGACTAGGGAAAAGCAGGAGCTGAGAATAAAACGCTGGTTGACTTGACAAATAAGACAAACTGGCAACAGACAAACAGAGAACACAGGTATAAGTACCCAGGGGATAAATGGGGGACACCTGGAGGGGGGTGGATATAAGCACAAGGGCAGGTGAAACAGATCAGGGTGTGACAGTTTTAAGTAACCTACTACCTTCATCTATGATTGAAATGCACTGTATACAAAATCGTGTGGTGAACATAAGTAATTTGTGTCTGTTTCACAATATTTTTTTTTACAGTGGGTTGAGTGTATCTGCAACCAGCATCTCTGTTCTTCAGTCATCTCATCTAACTAACCCACACACTCTCTTTTTTTCCATTTTCCCTCCCCCTTGTCTGCATTTCTCTCTAATCTTTCTGTTTCTCTATCTTTAAATGGTTCTTTCGCCTTCTTGCTATTTTTCTGACATACTCTCCCTCTCTCTCTCTCTCTCTCTCTCTCTCTCTCTCTCTCTCTCTCTCTCTCACCCCCCTCTCTATGTATTTGGCCTTGGGTTGTGACTAGTTTCAATCATATAACTGTAAAAATACAATGTATTTTTCAAATGAAAAAGAATGAGACCTTGTCTTCGATTACTGTCCGCCACCTTGCTCGCCTCTCACACACTCATGCTCACGCCGGCACAAACATAAGCGGAACGCACACGCAGGCATGCATGTGCACACTTTTGACACATTGTGCACGTTGAGAGCACTTCTTCTTGTCTGTGGGATTTTAAAGTGGGCATTACAAACTAACCAGGCGAAGCCTTTGGTGTTTGATAACCTCTGCACAATCCCGTTCCTGCTTTACACACTCACACGCAAGCACCCACCCACACGCATGCACACACACGCTACACCCTCCCTCCCCCCCACACCATACACTCACCTCTGTCAGATGTGCTGTTGGGGTGTGGTGTGCTTTTGCATTGCCGCTGGAAGATGCTAAATTGGTCCGTTAATACTAGTACTAGTAACTAGTAACTTTACTAGGACTAGTAAAGGCCCAGTGCACTACTAAAAAAAAAAATGTTTAAAAAAAATGTTCTTGTAGAGGCCTGCAGAGGCCTGCAGCACACTCAGCACCCCTACTTCTCGCAGCTATGTGTCTATGTAGTGACCGCTGGCTAATCCATCTGTGTGATCTCTGGTCATCAGAGAGGCCTTCACAATCATCTCACATCCCTCACACTTCCCTATCTCTTTGTTCCAATACAGACCAAATGGCCCAATGTCTCGATGCTGGGATATTGTTGTTTTGGTGTGCAAATGAAGAACGAGACTAAAAAACAAAATATATTAAGCTCTTAGAATAGAACTGTCATCAGACGTATCCTTTCAACTCTCTTTCAAGCCTCTTTTCTAAGGTGATTTTTGTCTGTTTCCTTCCGAATGACTTCGAATGCTCCTGCCGTTGAAGATGGGTACTATATTTTATTCATGTACCTGCAGTTGTTCAGCACTAGTTGTTGTTGAAAGCAGTTGACCAAAAGATAAATACATCTAATCTAATTGAAATGTTTCTAGATGATATCTTGTAGAAAGAGGCTAGAGACTAAAATGTTAATGTCTGGTGGAGGTCAGGTGCTGGTGTCAGTGTCAGTGGGTGTGTGTGAGATTGCAATGAACAGGGATGGAGAGAGAGAAAAATATATAATACTTAAACAAATGCACTGAAGGATTATGGGTTTCAGGGTCAGTCCACAAAATGAGTCCATTTCTGGTAGTTTAATTTAACTTTCTGTCATGATGAGCACATGTTCAATTTATAGGTCCAATGCGGTCGAAATGTCAGGCGCTCTTTTCAAACAGCTCTTGCACTAAATAGGCATCACAATTTTCACAGTATTACTCCAACTTGTGGAAATATATATAAAATGACAACAAAAAAATAAAACACATTTTTGACTGCACTGGGCCCGTGCAATGAACACGATGGGAGACAGAGAGCTGGTTTCAAGCGCAGGGCGTAGCAGGTGTTTATTTGTAAAGGACCACAGGCAGAAGGTCATACACAGGGTTTAAAAAGGCAACAGTACAGGCAGTGAAAAGGCTAGTAATGTCATCTGGGAGATCAGGCAATAGGTTGATAACAGGAAATCCTAAAGAACAGGCAGGACTAGGCAAAAGGCGCCGTTAGTGAGGCAGGCAACAACTATCAGACACGAGAGGATTAAATTACAGGAAACCCAAACACTGAACAGAAGTGTGTCACAAAACAAACAATACCACACAGTGATGGGTGCAAGGAACTGAACTAAATAGTGTGTGATAATGACATACAGGTGTGTGAACAGGTGATTAGAATTCAGGTGATTGGGATCTGGAGAGTGAGTTGCGTTCAGGGCATCGATGTGTTTGAGCGTGTGAGCTGGAAAGTGGGCTGGAAAGTGAGCTGCGTTCAGGGGAGTTGGAAGCAGACGTTAAACTTAATATGTTACCCCATCTAAATAAAGACGATAGTAAGTGCCAAATAAAGTAACAGGGTTAATTGGTCCTCCTGTAGCTCAGTTGGTAGAGCATGGTGCTTGTAACACCAGGGTAGTGGGTTTGATTCCTGGGACCACCCATATGTAGAATGTATGCACACATGACTGTAAGTCGCTTTGGATAAAAGCATCTGCTAAATGGCATATATTAATTTAGGTATAATTTCATCTTAACTCAGCCATAACTCCCATTATGGCAGGGGGAATGGAAGCTTGTGTGCAACAAGGAGGGGAAATTGAATGCAAGTTTCACCCAAAATGTAAATTGGTAAAACATTTTAAGCCTGTCTATCTATGGGTAACAGGGTTGACATGTTATGCCCGACGTGCTCAGTTTTCCACCACAAAACACCAGGGGGAAAAAGGAATAGTTTCACAATATTAAAATAAGGAGTTTGCGTCACAGGGTTGACCATAAAATGAGGGATTTGTATTTTATTTTTATCAATCACTAATCACATTAAATAAATGATAATCTTCAGAAAAGACTTTGTCAAAGCAACAAATTAAATAGAGCTTTACAATTATGGGGAAAAATGTGGGCTTAAGTGGGTTAAAATCTTCCCGAGAAGTCACAGAGAGTGCACAAAGGGACATTAGCAAATGTTTATTCATATAAAAATGTTGGATTTATTGAATTGTCCATGTGGTCTATATTAAAGGACACTTCATTTAATATTACAGACTTTTAAAATCCAATACTGGTGCACAATTTCTACTTAAAATATCAAAGGGACGCAAGAGAGACTAGTTTCGTGGAGCGACACATCAATTGTCACAGACAAAAGCTGCTTGCATGTCTGACTACTGCTCCCCATCTTTCCCTCTCCTACCCCCTCTCTTTGAACCCTCTGTCCCACCCTCACCTCCTCCCCTCTCCCTATCTCTTTCTCTCCCCCCCCCCACTTCTATTTTTACTCCTCTTACTCCTCTCCAGGCAGTAAGGTGCTGACATGGCTGCTCCTCCAGGACAGCCACCTTCTTCTCCGCGATATCCTCCTCTTTTCCTCCTCCTCCTCCTCTTCCTCTCCTACCTTCCTCCCCTCCTCTCCCGCCCTCTCATCCCTCATCCCTCTATTAACGTGGCGGTGGTGTTCTGTGGCTCTGCTTACCAGAATGAAGTCAGGGGTCATTTGAGCAGAGAGGACTTCGCTGATCTTCCCCTAGGTATGCTAGGCTTTACCACTGTATGTTCTTGACATGAATACTTATGTGCAAAAAAGCACTAAAGCAGATACTATGTTCACTTTGGAGTGCAACATTCTTTCTTCTGCTTTTGTCTTCTTCTTCTTCTTCTTCTTAGAGGTGAACCCGGTCACTGTTCTGGTTAACGACACCAACCCTCGCGCCCTGCTGACACGTCTCTGTGAAACCATGGCGACAGAGAAACTGCATGGGGTCGTGTTTGAGGACGATGTGGGATCAGGAGCTGGACCTCAGGTCAGTCAATCGATGGATCCTTAAATCAATCAATCAATCAATCAATCAATCAATCAATCGTGTTAAACAAGGCGGAAGGTTAACTCAGATACTGACCTCTGTCCTTTGGGGATATTGAAAAAACGGGATAGATATGAGATGCCAGATTCCTTGGTAAAAATCATCTATATGTTGTGTGTATCTATTTGACTATCTCCTGGACTGAATAAAAGCAGGTGGCAGAAGTGGCTCAGATCCTAGACTTCCTGTCGACTCAGACAGCTCTGCCCATCGTTGGCATCAGTGGAGGATCTACCGTTGTCATACCTCACAAGGTAAGACAACACATAATACTGTATATATACTCAAGCTACCACACAAGTCACAAACAACCCTAGCATAACACATCATGTAGTACTAAAAACCCCTCTAGACACCATATAATGTGAGACAAATCACCTATACTGTATATCCCTCAAACTCAACCCTGGACCTTGAAGTCAGTTCCACTGTTTTTTTTTCAGTCATTCCTGCTAATCAGGGACTGATTTAGACCTGGGACACCAGGTGGATGCAATTCATTGTCTCGTAGAACAGAAAACATCAGTAGGATAAGATTCGATACTCTGCTGTACAGGGTACCAATTCAAACACCTACAGACAGCAGTGCAACACCACAACACCTCTACAGATATAATGTTTAACACCAGTCTGTAAATAAATGTGTGTGTTCTGTCTAAACATGCAACACAGGGCATGGATGAGAAATAGAAATATGTCTTCTACCTCATCTCCATCAACCTTAATCAGATAATAGCTGGGAAAGAGTTGTTCTGCTAGGAAACATGCAGGAAATAATTCTGAGAATCTGAGATGAGAAATACTGAGAGGGATATATACCTCAATCAGTCATCCTTATACAGACAAATTATACCATAATGATGTGCACAGTGTTTCACAGAAATACATTGACAGACACATTGAGCTCGATGCTTAGAGTGTAGAGAGATGATCAATCATCAGATCACTTCTAGTTCTGTTGTAGCCTGATCACCACAGTGCCCACCGAACCTCACCCTCTCTTCTTTATCTTCACTTTGTCCCTCCTCTTGTCCCTAGCTCATCCCTCACCCCACTTCAAACTCATCTTCCCACTTTCCTCCCTACTATTCCTCCCTCTCATCTCTCTCTCATCACTCCTTCCTTCCCCTTTTCCTCTCCCCCCTCCCCTCACCCAAGAGATGTGAGGCACCAACACCTGTCATCAACACCCTGTATTTATAGTACTGACAGTAGCACTCACACACATACAATACAGATGCACACACACACACACACACACACACACACACACACACACACACACACACACACACACACACACACACACACACACACACACACACACACACACACACACACACACACACACACACACACACACACACACACACACACACACACACACACACACACACACACACACATACTCCCTATCAAATCACATTTTATTGGCCACATGCACATGGTTAGCAGATGTTATTGCGAGTGTAGCAAAATGCTTGCACTTCTAGTTCCAACAGTGCAGTAATATCTAACAGTAATCTAACAATTCCACAACAACTACCTAATACCTGTACACACAAATCTAAGTAAAGGGATGGAATAAGAATATATACCTCTCTCACTCACGTGCACATGCCTAGTGTAACGGATGTGAAATAGCTAGCTAGTTAGCGGTGGTGTGCGTTAAATAGCGTTTCAATCGGTGACGTCACTTTCTCTGAGACCTTGAAGTAGTGGTTCCCCTTGCTCTGCAAGGGCCATGGCTTTTGTGGAGCGATGGGTAACGATGCTTCGTGGGTGACTGTTGTTGATGTGTGCAGAGGGTCCCTGGTTCGAGCCCGGGTAGGGGCGAGGGGACGGACTAAAGTTATACTGTTACATTGATGCGGTTGACCCGGATCACTGGTTGCTGCGGAAAAAGGAGGAGGTCAAAAGGGGGGTTAGTGTAACGGATGTGAAATGGCTAGCTAGTTAGCGGTGGTGCGCGCTAAATAGCGTTTCAATCGGTGACATCACTTGCTCTGAGACCTTGAAGTAGTGGTTCCCCTTGCTCTGCAAGGGCTGCGGCTATTGTGGAGCGATGGGTAACGATGCTTCGTGGGTGGCTGTTGTTGATGTGTGCATCAACAACGAGGGTCCCTGGTTTGCGCCCGGGTGTGGGCGAGGGGACGGTTTAAAGTTATACTGTTACACTAGGAAGATGTTCGGATTTAGCAGGGAATTAGTAAAGAGTGGTCGAATGCGTAGACAAGTCAATGAATAGAGCATCGCAGTATTTCTTCCTATCCAACAATTTACCACATCGATTAAAACCAGTGATGCTCCCGAGATGGTGCTCTGCCCTGGGTCTGAAGCCTGACTGATGCACATTTAGAATAGATTTTAAAGTAAAGAAATATCTTAGCTGAGCATTAATCAGGAATTCCAAATGTGTTTCGAGGCAAGAACGTTTAGAAATAGAGTGATAATTATTAAGGTCACAAGGGTCACCACCTTGCCGAAGATCAAAATGAAGAAAAACATTGCAAAATGTCCTAATGTATGCAGGAACAGTTCCGAACGGTTTCAGATGGGAAGCATGCGGACGTCTTAAGTCATCCCTGCGATCGGGTCTGGTGACTCGTATATCTGTATTTTAACAATGAAGTAAGGTACGGTGGAAGTTTGCGCAAGAGTGCTTTATAAATAAAAAGAGATCAGTGTGTCGATTTACAAGACTTCAGAGAGGGCCAGCCTACTTTCTGATATAAGACGCAATGATGTGTACTGAACCTGTCGCCCGTAATAAAGCTAAGTGCATTGTGGTAAACTGTGTCTAATGGTTTCAGTGCAGAGGCAGCTGCATTCATATAAATGGTTTTGATCTATTTCTAAAGAAGAGGCCCATCTTTATTCTCAACTTCTTTAACTAACTCATCCATATGCTTTTTAAAAGATAACTTTTCATCAATTCAGATGCCCAGATATTTATCATAAATCTTAACATCCATGGTTTTATCTGCATTAATTATACATTTCAGTTCATGCAAATGCTTTCCGCAAAGCAACAAAGGCAGATTGCAGCTCTGAAAAAGCCTGGTCAACCATGCATACACAACAGTGTTATCTGCATACAGGTGTACGTTACAATTCTTTGCAGATAGACCAATATTTATATAGACAGTAAAAAGTACAGGACATAAAATCGACCCTTTTAGGTTGTTTTATTTTTATTTAAACCCTATTTTACCAGGTAAGTTGACTGAGAACACATTCTCATTTTACAGCAACGACCTGGGGAATAGGTACAGGGACCAGGAGGGAGATGAAGGATGGTATGAGGGCGCATCTGTGGTGGAAGGTGGCCGTGCTACAGCAGTGTTTGTCAGACCATGAGACGTCCCAAAAATCTGTCTTCTCACGAAAACATCTGAAGAGTCCAAACAATTTGGCCTACAAGCTAATGAGACTCTCACAAACACGATGGTGTTCTCAGTTTTGCTCTACGACCCCCACAAGTGTCACAGGACTCGTCTGAAGGTAACTCATACATATGAATGGAAGTATGGAGGTAGTTTTGTGTGAATAAATATAAGGGATGTAAAAAACAAAATATTTCCTAATTCCTTATGATTTATTTGATGACTGTCTTTTTGTCATTTATAAATGTGTTATTCAATACGTTTCTATGGCTTGTAGTAGTAAAGGCCAAATTCAATATTTTATTAAATATTTTTTATATACATTTTTTTTACCTAAAGGGATCTTAAAAATTCTAAATAAAATAGATACATGATCCATGGTATGACCAACTCTAAAATGATTCCATATGTTAGCTTAGTAAAACCTTACCCTGATTAAATGCATCACTTATTATTTTCAGTAATAATGCCAGTGACGGACAGAACTTGCTTAGGCAGAGAGTGAGTGGATCCCTGTTACAAACAAATGCATATTTTGTCATAGGGCTACATTTATGATCAAAAACACAAACTTTTGGGGATCGTGACACTTAGAGAACATGTTGCCACAAGTGTTGATATCGCATACAGTACCAGTCAAAAGTTTGGACTCACCTACTCATTCAAGGGTTTTTCATTATTTTTTACTATTTTCTTCATTGTAGAGTAATAGTGAAGACATCAAAACTATGAAATAACACATATAGAATCATGCAGTAACCAAAACAAGTGTTAAACAAATCAAAATATATTTGAGATTCTTCAAAGTAGCTTTTCACACTCCTGGAATTCTCTCAACCAGCTTCATTAGGTAGTCACCTGGAATGTATTTCAATTAACAGGTGTGCCTTGTTAAAAGTACATTTGTGGAATTTCTTTCCATCTAATTGCGCTTGAAACAATCAGTTGTGTTGTGACAAGGTAGGGGTGGTATACAGAAGATTGTTTGGTAAAAGACCAAGTCCATATCATGGCAAGAACAGCTCAAATAAACAAAGAGAAATGACAGTTCATCATTACTTTAAGACATGAAGGTCAGTCAATCCGGAAAATGTCAAGAACTTTGAAAGAATCATCAAGTGCAGTCACAAAAACCATCAAGCGCGATCATGAAACTGGCTCTCATGAGGACCACCACAGGAAATGAGGACCCAGAGTTACTTCTGCTGCAGAGGATATCGTCATTGGAGTTACCAGCCTCAGAAATTGCAGCCCAAATAAATGCTTCACAGAGTTCAAGTAACAGACACATCTCAACATCAACTGTTCAGAGGAGACTGTGTGAATCAGGTCGAATTGCTGTAATGAAAGCATTACTAAAAGACACCAATAATAAGAAGAGCCTTGCTTGGGCCAAGAAACATGAGCAATGGACATTAGACCTGTGGAAATCTGTCTGATTAGTCCAAATTTGAGATTTTTGGTTGCAATTTTTGATTCAGTGTCTTTGACGCAGAGTAGGTAAATGGATGATCTCTGCATGTGTGGTTCCCACTGTGCAGCATGGAGAAGGAGGTGTGACGGTGCTTTGCTGGTCAAACTTAACCAGCATGGCTACCACAGTATTTTGCAGCGATATGCCATCCCATCTGGATTCTTCTTAGTGGGACTATCATTTTTTCACAGCAGGACAATGACCCAAAACACACCTCCAGGCTGTGTAAGGGTTATTTGACCAAGAAGGAGAGTGGTGGAGTGCTGCATCAGATGATCTGGCCTCCACAATCATCCAAACCTCAACCGAAATGAGATGGTTTAGGATGAGTTGGACCGCGGAGTAAAGGAAAAGCAGACAACAAGTGTTCAGCATATGTGGAAACTCCTTCAAGACTGTTGGAAAATTATTCCAGGTGAAGCTGGTTGAGAGACTGCCAAGAGTGTGCAAAGCTGTCATCAAGGCAAAGGGTGGCTACTTTGAAGAATCTCAAATATAAAATATATTTTGATTTGGTTAACACTGGGGGTGGCAGCGTAGCCTAGTGGTTAGAGCATTGGACTAGGACCCGGAAGGTTGCGAGTTCAAACCCCCGAGCTGACAAGGTACAAATCTGTCGTTCTGCCCCTGAACAGGCAGTTAACCCACTGTTCCCAGGCCGTCATTGAAAATAAGAATTGTTCTTAACTGACTTGCCTGGTTAAATAAAGGTAAAAAAAAAAAATGTGTTATTTCATAGTTTTGATGTCTCTACTATTATTATAAATAAATAAATAACCTTTGAATGAGTAGGTGTTCTATAACTTTTGACCGGTAGTGTAGTAGCTACCCCTCCCCCTTTTCAGTATATAACACCTGAACATGTCGAGCCAGGTCTCCGTGAGAACCAGAATATCAGGGCTCGTGTCTATACTCAGACATCAAGAAGGTCCATCTTTGACATCAAGCTTTGCATGTTTATGTGTAACAGCCCCAAGCCCTCTATATGATTTGAAAACAGAGGGGGTATCAATACTTATGTTATTTTAAATAATAGTACTGGACGAGATGACCACAGTGGGCTTCCCATTTGGGCTAACAGTAACAGAGCTAACAGTGGAATTTAAATGTATGTGCACAGGAATATTACTAACAAAAATGCTGGGAATAGAGATAACTGTAGTAGCACAATGACAATGCTGTGAAACAGTGGGAATGTGAATAAATACCTGAACAGGGGTGGGGCTGTTGTTGATTCAATGTTTTAGATAGAAATGCATCAAACACAAAGACGTGATGGCGTTATTGAGAGAGAGCGATTGATTGAGTGGAAATAAATCAGTCATAATCTGGTGTCTATATGAAGCTGTAGCCTACTGACAGAAGTCAGTACTTCAGTTCAACCGAGTACAGGTTTAACTGAACGAATAACAAAGACAGAATGCAATATGACATTTTATTAAATAGTTTGGGGAATGACCTCGCTTCCGAGGTAAGATCCTCGGAGACAGATGACGTGATGGCAGGTAGCAATCACTATGCTGGGCTGATGGCATCGCGTGAGTGTGTATGTCTGTCTGTGCGCTTGTGTGCTCACGTGCGTGTGGGTGACACAGTCAGCCAGTGGTCTCTCAGAGCTCTGCCACTCTATTAAACACTTAATTAGACCCTTTAGGAGGTAGAGACTCCCTTCTGCCCCTGTCACTCTCTCATCTATTACACTCTCCATGTTCTACCCCCCCCCCCTCTTTCTCCATCTCTCCTCCACTCTGTTTTTTTCTCTCTCTCAGTTTCTCCCTCTCCTCTCCACCACTCTCTCTCATCCACTCTCTCGCTCCATTCCTCTCTTTTCCTCTATCCCTCTCTTTCTTTCTCTATCCCCCCACCTCTCTCCATCTCACACTTGCGGATAGCTGATAGCCTGCGAGTGAGTATTTGGCTCTATCTGTAATTAGAGTATAGATAACCCTTGTCTCTTCTTTAAAAGGGTCTAATTGACAGCTTGTTAAAGACTCAGAGATGAGTCACTCGCTGACACACAAGCAGCCATGGCTCTTCAAGCGAAGGTAAGGCTTTGAGACATCTAAAATGTCTTAGAAAAAATGGTGCTATCTAGAACCTAAAAGTGTTCTCCGGCTGTCCCCATTGGAGAACCCTTTGAAGAACCTTTTTGGTTCCAGGTAGAACGCTATTGGGTTCCATAGAACCGGCAAAGAAACTCATTAGTAGGGTTTCTTCCAATAGACTAAGATTAAGATCACTTTATTGGTCAATTGCACCCAACCTAGGGTCCAACCAAAATGTTACTTTCGCTTTTATCCCAATCCTACCGAAAGACACACATACTGTTCATACACATAGCCACATATATAGGTTTTGGAGAGGAGTGGAGGGCTGCCACACTGGGTGCCCCAGAGCAGTTTTTGTGGGAGGTTAAGTGCCTTGCTCAAGGGCATAACGGCAGGCAATGGCATCTAGGATATGATACAAGCAACCCTCCCGTTGCCAACTCATTTCCAGACAGATTTCCCCCCGCTGGCTACTCTCTCTAACCTGCAGGTGGGAAGGGAAGTGTGTGTGTTTCTGCGTGTGTGATCCTATTCATAGATAAAAGGGTTCAATAGTGCTTGATTATCAATGGCCCTGATGATGAAGATAATGATGAGGAGGAGGCATATCTTTGATGTCTTTGGTGTATTTTTTAAAGGACCCTGCTATTCAGTCTGACACCTATTCCTGGTTCCTTTCTGTTGTCCTTTATCCCCTGTCCCTGATCTATCCATCACTAAACAAGGAACGATGAAAGGAAGATGAAAGATGAAAAAAAGGAAAGGAGCTGTATGTCTTTTGACAGGTTATGCATGTACCAATCAAATGATCAAGAGGGTATGATATAGAGGGGGGAGGAAAACAAAGTGTGTGTGTGTGATCGTATATATTCTGGCTATTGGTGTGTGTGTGTGTGTGTGGGCTTGCTTGCATGTGTTATCGTATGCTTTCTTTTGGTGAGTGTGTGTGTGTGTGTGTGATTGTATTTGATTGCTATTGGTGTGCGTGTTTTATGTTCACGGTCGGATATGCTATTTGTGTGTGTGTTTGCGTGTGTTTGTATCCGCGTGCATACGTGCGTGCCTTTGTGTTTTCCAGGCTATGAGTCATTTGTTGGTTGTGTTCAGTAGACAGTGGTGTATCCAGATGTTGTGTTGAGGGACTGGTACACACGCTAACATCAGTATCTCCTAACGAGGGAGACAGCTAGTGTCCCCTGAGGAATACTCACACAACTGCGTGATAAACACTCATAAACACGTACCGTATCCCAGCCAGGGCTCCATATGGAAAATAGCTCTGGTCTATCCAGAAACACATGGTAATCATAATCAGTGGTCATATAGTGGAACAGTAAAAGAAACAGTCGTGGCCAATAGTTTTGAGAATGACACAAATATTAATTTTCACAGTCTGCTGCCTCAGTTTGTATGATGGCAATTTGCATATACTCCAGAATGTTATGAAGAGTGATCATATGAATTCCAATTAATAGCAAAGTCCCTATTTGCCATGCAAATGAACTGAATCCCCAAAAAACATTTCCACTGCATTTCAGCCCTGCCACAAAAGGACGAGCTGACATCATGTCAGTGATTCTAATTAACATAGGTGTGAGAGTTGACGAGGATAAGGCTGGTGTCAGCGATTAGGTGAAGGGATAAGAGGAGTCAGGTGCAGGACAAAGGTATGAGTCATCATCTGAATTTACTCAAAATGTAAGCAATGTTCCAACAAGGAAAAATACAAATATCCAGAGCACAAAGAACGAACCCACATGACAATGACAATCACTCACAAAATAGAAAGGGAAGCCAGAGGGTTAAATGCGGAACATTGATTATGGAATGGAAACCAGGTGTGTATAATGAAGACAAAACAAAATGAAACATGGATCGGTGGTGACTAGAAAGCCGGTGACGTTGACCGCCGAACGACACCTGAACAAGGAGACGGACCAACTTCCGCCAGGGCAGGCGAAGGGGTAGGTTTCGGGTCGATAGCCAGACCCGGTCCCCCGGTGTATACCGCAGGAGCCTCGATCTGGCTCTGATGCCACGGAGCCAGGACCGGCTGATAACCTAGCACACACCGAAAATGTGATAGGTTAGTGGAAGAGTGGAGGAGGGAGTTTTGGGCCATCTCTGCCCAGGGGATGAAAACCGCCCACTCCCCCGGCTGGGCCTGCAATAGGACCGCAGAAACCTACCCACATCCTGGTTGACTCTCTCTACCTGCCCGTTACTCTCTGGGTGAAAACCTGAGGTGAGGCTGACCGAGACCCCCAGGCGTTCCATAAACACCCTCCAGACTTTAGATGTGAATTGGGGACCCCGATCAGAAACTGTATCCTCAAGCACCCTGTAGTGCTGGAATACGTGGGTGAACAGGGCCTCTGCAGTCTGTAGAGCCGTAGGGAGACTGGGCAAAGGAAGGAGATGGCAGGACTTAGAAAACAGATCCACAACGAACAGGATCGTGGTGTTGCCCGGTGACGGGGGAAGATCCATCACGAAATCCACCGATAGGTGTGACCACGGTCGTTGTGGAACGGGAAGGGGTTGTAATTTCCCTCTGGGCAGGTGTCTAGGTGCCTTGCACTGTGTGTACACCGAGCAGGAGGAAACATAAACCACCATGTCTTTAGCTAACGTGGGCCACCAGTACTTCCCAGCAAGACAGCGCACTGTCCGACCGATGCCAGGATGACCAGAGGAGGTTGAAGTGTGAGCCCAACAGATCAAACGATCGTGGACATCAAACGGAACGTACAGACGCCCAACTGGACACTGTGTGGGAGTGGGCTCTGCACGTGACGCCTGCTCGATGTCCACGTCCACCTCCCATACCAGCGATGCCACCAGGCAAAAAGCTGGAATTATGGGAGTGGGATCTGCAGACCGCTCCTCTGTGTCATACATCCGGGACAGTGCCTTAACGTTCTGGGAAACTGGTCTGTAGGATACGGTGAAAACTAAGCAGGTGAAAAACATGGCCCACCTCGCCTGGCGAGGGTTCAGTCTCCTCGCTGCCCGAATGTACTCCAGATTGTGGTGGTCAGTCCAAATTAGGAAAGGGTGTCTAGCCCCCTCAAGCCAATGTCTCCACGCCTTCTGGGCCCCGACCACAGCCGACAGCTCCTGGTCCCCCACATCATAGTTTCGCTCCGCCGGGCTGAGCTTCTTCGAAAGAAAGCACAGGGGCGGAGCTTAAGTGGCGTACCCTAGCACTGAGACAGCACAGCCCCTATCCCAGCCTCAGACGCGTCCACCTCAACTATGAACGCTAAGGAGGGATCAGGATGAGCCAGCATGGGAGCCGAGGTAAACAGAACCTTCAGGTGACTAAAAGCCCTGTCCGCCCCAACTGACCACTGCAGTCGCACCGCTCCCCCCTTCAGCAAGGAGGTAATGGGAGCCGCTACCTGACCAAAACCCCCGATAAACCTCCGGTAGTAGTTGGCAAACCCTAAAAACCGCTGCACCTCCTTTACCGTGGTTGGAGTCGGCCAATTACGCACGGCTGAAATGCGGTCATTCTCCATCTCCACCCCTGATGCGGAAAAGCGGTACCCTAGGAAGGAGACGGACTGTTGGAAGAACAGACATTTCTCAGCCTTGACGTACAGGTCATGCTCCAGCAGTTGACCAAGCTCCCTGCAAACAAGGGACACATGTTCGGCGCGTGTAGCGGAGTATATTAGAATGTCATCGATATACACCATTACACCCTGCCTGTGCAGGTCCCTCAAAATCTCATCTACAATGCATTGGAAGACTGATGGAGCATTCATTAACCCGTACGGCATGGTACTCATAGGCATGGCACCCCCCCGGAAACGCACCAGGTTGTAAGCACTCCTGAGATCCAATTTTGTGAAGAAGCGCGCCGTTGCAATGACTCTGTCATACTGGCTATGAGAGGTAGCTGGTAAGTGTATTTTACCGTGATCTGATTTAAAACCTTGATAGTCAATACACGGGCGCAAGCCTCCATCCTTCTTCTTCACAAAAAATATCCTCGAGGAGACAGGTGAAGTGGAAGGCAGAATGTATCCCTCTCCCAGAGATTTGGTGACATATGTTTCCATAGCCGCCGTCTTCTCCTGTGACAGAGGATACACGTGACTCCTGGGAAGTGCAGCGTCTACCAGGAGATTTATCACACAATCCCCCTTTCAATGGGGTGGTAATTGAGTCAAAATACAAAATAGGCATATTCGGGGGGAATGTGCATGGTGGAGACCTGCTTTGGATTCTCCACCATAGTGGCACCGAAGGAAACACCTACACATCTCCCTGAGCTCTGACGGGACCATCCCTTGAGAGCCTCTGTTGCCACGAAATAGTGGGGTCATGAGAGGCCAACCAGGGAAGGCTCAACACCACAGGAAATGCAGGAGAGTCGATCAGGAAGAGACTAATTCTCTCCTCATGACCCTCTTGCGTTATGACCTCCCTAGCTGTGACCTCCCTAATTAGCCCGACCCCAAAGGATGACTATCTAAGGAATGTACAGGGAAGGGAACATCAACAGGAACAATAGGGAACCCTAATCTAAGTGCAACGTAACGGTCAATAAAGTTCCCAGCTGCTCCTGAATCTACTAGAGCCTTATGCTGGGAATGCGGGGAAAACTCAGGAAATTCTATATACAACCACATGTGTGCAACAGAGAGCTCTGGGTGAGTTGGGTGCCTACTCACCTGGGATGATCCACCAGTGCTCCGCCTGCTACCTCAACCCCCTGGTAAACCTACCCAGCACTGACCAGCAGTGTGCCCTCTGCGGCCACAGGTGGTGCAGGGAATGGTCCCCCCTCCGGTCCCCCTCATAGCAGCACCTCCCAGCTCCATCGGTGTTGGATCAGAGGTGCTGGGGGATGGAACTGCCGGACCCCGATCTGGACGTCTGCGGGAGGCCAACAGGTTATCCACCCGGATGGATAGGTCCACCAGCTGGTGAAAGGTTATGGGTGGTGTCCCTGCAGGCTATCTCCCTATGAACGTCCTCGCGTAAACTACATCTGTAGTGGTCGATCAGGGCCCGCTCATTCCATCTCGCGCCAGGCTGCCAGAGTTCTAAAGTCCAGCGCAAACTCTTGAGCGCTCCTCATCCCCTGTCTTAGATGGTACAAGCGTTCCCCTGACGCTCTCCCTTCAGGTGGATGATCCAAAACCGCCCGGAAGTGGCGGGTGAAATCCTCGTAATTGTCCAACGTCTGGCCTTTCCTTCCCCAGATGGCATTGGCCAATTCCAGGGCTTTACCAGTCAGACAAGAGATGAGGGCGCACACTCTCTCGCGTCCCGAAGGGGCCGGCTGAACAGCTGCCAGGTAGAGCTCCAGCTGGAGTAGGAACCCCTGGCACCCGGCAGTGGAGGTTGTTGTGGGAGCTGAAGTGGTGATGATGGATTAACCGGAAAACCCCCTCTCTCTCATCTGTCCATGGTTTGCAGTACGCGATCCATGGCTGTATCGAGACTCTGTAACATAGTCGCGTGCTGCTGAACGCGCTCTTCCACTGGGAGAGGAGGGCTGGCTGACTGCACCTGCTGACTCCATTCTATGTTGAGTGATTCTGTCAGCGATTAGGTGAATGGATAAGCAGAGTCAGGTGCAGGACACAGGTATGAGTAATCACTGAATACTCAAAATGTAAGCAATGTTCCAACAAGGAAAAATACAAATATCCAGAGCACAAAGAACGAACCCACATGATAATGACAATCACTCACAAAACAGAAAGGGAAGCCAGAGGGCTAAATAAAGAACATTGACGATGGAATGGAAACCAGGTGTGTTTAATGAAGACAAAACAAAATGAAAATGAAACATGGATTGATGGTGACTCGAAAGCCGGTGACGTCGACCACCGAACGCATCCCGAACAAGGAGAGGGACCAACTTCGGCGGGAGTCGTGACAGCTGGAGATCACTCTGTCATGCTGATTGAGTTTGAATAACAGACTGAAATCTTCAAAAGGAGGGTGATGCTTGGAATCATTGTTTTTCCTCTGTCAACCATGGTTACCTGCAAGGAAACACGTGCCGTCATCATTGTTTTGCTCAAAAAGGGCTTCACAGGCAAGGATATTGCTGTCAGTAAGATTGCACCTAAATCAACCATTTATCGGATCATCAAGAACTTCAAGGAGAGCGGTTCAATTGTGTGTGAAGAAGGCGTCAGGGTGCCCAAGAAAGTCCACCAAGTGCCAGGACCGTCTCCTAAAGTTAATTCAGCTGCAGGATCGGGGCACCACCAGTACAGAGCTTGCTCAGGAATGGCAGCAGGCAGGTGTGAGTGCATCTGCAGGCACAGTGAGGCAAAGACTTTTGGAGGATGGCCTGGTGTCAAGAAGGGTAGCAAAGAAGACACTTCTCTCCAGGAAAAACTTTGGGGACAGACTGATATTCTGCAAAAGGTACAAGGATTGGACTACTGAGGACTGGGGTAAAATCATTTTCTCTTATAAATCCCCTTTCCGATTGTTTGGGGCATCCGGAAAAAAGCTTGTCCGGAGAAGACAAGTTGAGCGCTACCATCAGTCCTGTGTCATGCCAACAGTAAAGCATCCTGAGACCATTCATGTGTGGGATTGCTTCTCAGCCAAGGGAGTGAATAAAGTATGGTACCGACACATCCTCCGAGAGCAACTTCTCCCAACCATCCAGGAACAGTTTTGTGATGAACAATGCCTTTTCCAGCATGATGGAGCACCTTGCCAGAAGGCAAAAGTGATAACTAAGTGGCTCGGGGAACAAAACATAAATATTTTGGGTCCATGGCCAGGACACTCCCCAGACCTTAATCCCATTGAGAACTTGTGGTCAATCCTCAAGAAAAAGGTGGACAAACAAAAACCCACAATTTCTCAACTCCAAGCATTGATTATGCAAGAATGGGCTGCCAACAGTCGATGTGGCCCTGAAGTTAATTGACAGCATGCCAGGGCGATTTGCAGGGTCTTGAAAAATAAGGGTCAACACTGCAAATATTGACTCTTTACATCAACTTCATGTAAATGTCAATAAAAGCTTTTGACACTTATGAAATGCTTATAATTCTACTTCAGTATTCCATAGTAAAATCTGACAAAAATATCTAGACACTGAAGCAGCAAACTTTGTGGAAATTAATATTTGTGTCATTCTCAAAACATTTGGCCACGACTGTACATTTTTTAGTCATTGTTAGTTTTACACTTAAGACATGACTGCCGTTGTGCTGAAGAAATTGTGAATTTTATATGTAATAAATTATATGCATTAGTAAATAATGGATTAATTCTCAAATATTTCTTTAACTGATATTTCGTTAGTTATGTTTCAACATTCCCCCCCCTCTTCTGCCAATATCAGTTATTTTTAAGTCTTGGTTCCAATCTTTTTTTCGAAGACACTGTCAGTTGGATAGGCTGTCTGCAAGTTTTTATATATCTTATGATATGAAAATCCTTTTCTGACTCTTAGGATTCCTTCAAGACTGCTCTGATGTCCAAAAGATTACAAGTCAACATTTCTTGATATGAAACTTCTAAGTTGCATGTATTTGAAAATATCTACACTGGCCAGTCTAAAATTTATTTTTGGTTTCTATGCCTTTAGTTTTCCATGTGGACCAATTTATGGGTGAATTCTGACAAGCTATACAAGGATTGTAACATGGGGTTGTGTTTTTAGGGAGTCATATTGGTTCTTGTAGAATACGTTTCATTTTCTTCCATATTGTTGTAGTGTTCTTAACGATGAAGTGGTCAATGTTCTTAGCTTTATCCTTTGAAAATAGACAAGTGAAAAGTTCTGGGGATGAGCATGCTCATCTTAAATATGCACCCATGGTTCCTATTTAGTGCATTTAACAATATGTCACAAGTAAAAGCCTTGGGTGGCGAGTTGATACAATTCCAAGTCCGGAAGGTTAAAACCACCAGCACCTCTTCTCCGGGCCATAACTCTCCCAGTCAAGCAGGTACTGGAAAACCCTGCCCTGTGGTCAAACACTCAGGAGGCGTTTCACCGTGTATGCCGGATGGCCATCGATGACACGGGGAGGAGGGTTGAGCCTGGAGACAGCAGACAAAGGGCTGTGAGACACGAGCCTAATCCTAGACACATGGAAAGTAGGGTGAATGCGGAGGGTACGGGGTAACAAAAGATGGACAGCAGTGGATCTAAGGACTCGAGAGTTGGGAAAAGGACCAATGAAACAGGGGGACCGTTTGCGGGACACCACCCGAAGGAGCAGGTCCCGAGTGGAAAGCCATACCCTCTGCCCAATGCGGTAGTGGGGAGCTGGGGTCCCCTTTTGTCACATTATAACCTACCCGTCTTTTTCCCACCCTTCCTACCTCTCAGACACACTTACATCCATCAACTTACTCATCCATTCTCATTAATTCCCATCCAACATATACCCTATGGATCCACCCACCCGTTCTCTCCCACACTCCTATTCACACACACACACACACACACACACACACACACACACACACACACACACACACACACACACACACACACACACACACACACACACACACACACACACACACACACACACACACACACACACACACACACACACACACACACACACACACACACACACACACACACAAATCTCAGCAATTCTAGGGTTTTCTGTATAGTTGTCTAATGTTGGTGGAACATATTATTCTGTTTTAATGTTACTCCTGAATCACTATGGTGAATAGTGTATTTCAGTGCTTCATTTGTAAATTGGGAGGTGCCGGAACAGAAAATGAGCATGCAAGGGGGGTAATCTGGGGAGCTCTGAGTTACCGGAAAATCACCTTTATAATAAAGCATTGCACGCGTGTCATTGCATTTGCGTAGTGGTCTAGAGTAGAGCAGTAGAGTGGAGGCACTTGCTGAATTATTTTTGTACCCTAGGGTGTGGGAAAAGATTGGTCCTTTTTATAAACACATTTTATGCAATTCTATGTAATTTTACATGACTGGAGACTTCAGCAGAATATTTTTGAATACTGCACAAATGATTGAAATGTCAGGCTACTTTGACACTGACAAACTGAGAATGAGAGATCATAAAAAATGACAATCTTGAATCCATCAATAGCCTAGGCCAAGGTGTGTGGAAGAGACACAATCTTGACCAATATGAGTAGGAAATTATAGTCCTTAAAAAGCTTTCCAGTTTCACTGACTCACCCAATGATGTGCAGCTCACTCAACGGCAATGGCCGATGAGCTCGTGCCAAAAGCCTGTCTCCCTCGTTTTAGTTTGTAAAAACAATGCTGTTCACTCAATAGGAATATTTGAAAGTTGTAAAATATTTTCGTAGCCTACGGCTAGATAACAATTTTTGTTTCAGCAGGACCCATTTGCTTTCCAACCTGTGCTATCCCATGATTGCATTTGAAATATTGTGAAAGGCCTGTTTTGTCTGGAAATGATGTTTTATGCCACCAGAGGTACCGGATCCTGGCAAATAGGTTCCAAAATGAAACAAGTCCAAAACTGAGAGGTGCCGGATCCCGTGCTGGCATGATCCTGCTCAAATTAAGCACTGGTATATTTATAACAAAGCTGAGGTTTACTTTGAAGTGCAAAGTCTAGAAATACAGGTGAAATCAGTCAATAGGCAGGTTTCCATTGACCCAGGATTATTCAACAAAAGCAGTGTCTTCCAGTCATGATGGCTTATGAAATATAAATCATGAGGATGTGGTAGCCTCAGCCTAATTGTGATGTTAAACACTTCTCCAATCGTTGTTGAGATCTGATATTCTGCACAGTTTAAGATGAGACAGTAGGCCAATGTCATAGGCTTATAGCCAACCAATCATATTTCTCAAATCCTTTCAGGCTAAACTCCAGTTAAACTTGGAGAGGACAGTTTGGCCTCCCAACTATATACACAATATATACAAAGGTATGTGGACACCCCTTCAAATGAGTTGATTCAGCCTTTTTCGCCATACCTGTTGCTGACAGGTGTATAAAATCGAGCACCCAGCTATGCAATCTCCATAGAAAACATTTGCAGTCTTACAGAAGAGCTCAGTGATTTTGCCAACTGTAAAGTTTGGCGGAGGAGGAATAATGGTCTGGGGCTGTTTTTCATGGGTTTTCATGGCCCTTTAGTTTCAGTGAAAGGAAATCTTGACGCTAAAGCATACATTCTAGACAACTCTGTGCATCCAACTTTGTGGCAACAGTTTGGGGAAGGCCCTTTCCTGTTTCAGCAAAGCGAGGTCCATACAGAAATAGTTTGTCGAGATTGGTGTGGAAGAACTTGACTGGCCTGCACAGAGCCCTGGCCTCAACTCCATTGAACACCTTTGGGAGAAATTGTAACGCAGACTGCGAGCCTGGCCTAATCTCCCACAATCTGTGTCCAACCTCACTAATGTTCTTGTGGCTGAATGGAATTAAGTCACCGCAGCAATGTTCCAACATCTTGTGGAAAGCCATCCCTGAAGAGTGGAGGCTGTTTATTAAAGCAAAAGCGGGACCAACTTCATATTAATGCCCATGATTTTGGAATGAGATGTTCCATGAGTATGTGTCCATATACGTTTGGTCATGTGCAGTAGTGTACTTACAAAAAGCGTGCTTCTGATGATGAGCTACAAAATTAAGTAAATCGTCTTATTAGGCTGAACAATATAAGGTCATTTCATCAACTTGGGAGGCTCTCCATACTTATTAGTTGCTCATTTGATATATTTGCTGCTACTTTACTCAATACCATGTTAAAAGTCTCCCTTCCTAACTCTTTTACATTCCCTGAGACCTACCAGAAATGTTTCAATACCATGGCACGGACTATAGTGATATATTGTGACATGAGAATGATTAGAATGTGGCAAATATTAGGCAATTATACAACAGGTGGGTCTAATCCTGGATGCTGATTGGTTAAAAACGCATTCCAGCCAGTGTCTATTCCACAAGTTACCACCGGCTAAAGCTATGACTTTGAAATGCATATTTATTCTGTTCCATCTCACTGAGCAATCCACTGTATCCAAATAAATGTCACTAGAAAACAGCTTAAACAAATGCAGCTACTTTTCTGTTATTCTGGCTGCCCTTTCGACGTGACCGTAAGTTAGCCGTAGTTGGCTAGCTAGCAAAACAAGGGATAAGAACGTTGCCAACATTTAGATGTAACGACGGGGTTGCGTCCATAGATACAGAACAAAAGACTTAACAAATGGGTCGCATCTCTGGCAACCGAAACGATAGAATGAAAGATCAGCTGGCTTGGGTAGGCAACCTTAGATTTGTGTCTAGACTATATCTCATGGAAGGATTAAATAATATCAATAAATTCACCAAAATACATTTTTTATGAAAATTAGTCTATCATTATTTGAATATGTTGGTAACCCTTTGCATAAAAGTGATAATGCCCTCGAACCCGGTGTTTTGAGGATACATTGGCATACAGAGTGTCAAGAAAAAGTATGTGAACCCTTTGAAATTACCTGGATTTCTGCATAGATTTGTCATAAAATATGATCTGATCTTCTAAGTCACAACAATAAACAAACACAGTCTGCTTGAACTAATAACACACAAACAATTCTACGTTTTCATGTCTTTATTGAACAGACTGTATAAACATTCACAGTGCAGGGTGGGAAAAGTATGTGAACCCTTGGATTTAATAACTGGTTGACCCTCCTTTTTGCAGAAGTAACCTCAACCAAACATTTTCTGTAGTTGCGGATTAGACCTGCACAACGGTCAGGAGTAATTTTGGATCATTCCTCTTTACAAAACTGTATCAGTTCAGCAACTTTCTTGGAATGTCTGTTGTGAACCTCTCTTTTGAGGTCATGCCACAGCATCTCAAATCGGGTTGAGGTCAGGACTCTGACTGGGCCACTCCAGAAGGCGTATTTTATTCTGTTGAAGCCATTCTGTTGTTGATTTACTAATGTGTTTTTTTGTCGTTGTCCTGTTGGGCTTCAACTGGCGGACAGATAGCCTTACATTCTCCTGCAAAATGTCTTGATAAACTTGTGAATTCATTTCCCCATCGATGACAGCAAGCTGTCCAGGCCCTGAGGCAGCAAAGCAGCACCAAACCATGATGCTCCCTCCACCATACTTTACCGTTGGGATGAGGTTATGATGTTGGTGTTCTGTGCCTTTTCTTCGCCACACATAGTGTTGTGTGTTCCTTCCAAACAACTCAACTGTAGTTTCATCTGTCCACAGAATATTTTACCTGTAGCGTTGTGGAACATTCAGGTGCTCTTTTGCAAACCTCAGATATGCAGCAGAGTTATTTTTGGACAGCAATGGCTTCTTCCGCATTGTCGTCCTATGAACACCATTCTTGTTTAGTGTTTTATGTATCGTAGACTTGTCAACAGAGATGTTAGCATGTCCAGGAGATTTATGTAAGTCTTTAGCTGACATTCTAGGATTCTTCTTAACCTCATTGAGCATTCTGCACTGTGTTCTTGCAGTCATCGGCCACTACTAAGGCGAGTAGCAACAGTGCTGAACTTTCTCCATTTATAGACAATTTGTCTTACATTGGATGGATGAACATCAAGGCTTTTAGAGATACTGTTGTAACCATTTCCTGCTTTATGCAAGTCAACAATTGTTAATCTTAAATCTTTTGATCTCTTTTCTTCAAGGCATGGTTCACAATCAGGCAATGCTTCTTCTTGAATTCAAATTGCGTGAGTTTTTTTTATAGGGCAGGGTAGCCCTAACCAACATCTCCAATCTCGTCTCATTGATTGGACTCAAGGTTAGCTGACTCCTGACTCCAATTAGTTTTTGGAGAAGTGATTAGCCTAGGGGTTCACATACTTTTTCCAACCTACACTGTGAAAGTTTTTAAATTATGTATTAAATATAGACAAGACAATTACAATAATTTGTGTGTTATTAGTTTAAGCACACTGTGTTTGTCTATTGTTGTGACTTAGACAAAGATCAGATCAAATGTTATGACCAAATTATGCAGGAATCCAGGTAATTTCCATCATAGGTACACTTCAACTATGACAGACAAAATTAGGAAAAAAATCCAGAAAATCACATTGTAGGATGTAGGATTTTTTATGATTTTATTTGCAAATTTTGGTGGAAAATAAGTATTTGGTAACCTACAAACAAGCAAGATTTCTGGCTCTCACAGACCTGTAACTTCTTCTTTAAGAGGCTCCTCTGTCCTCCAGTCGTTACCTGTATTAATGGCACCTGTTTGAACTTGGTATCAGTATAAAAGACACCTGTCCACAACCTCAAACAGTCACACTCCAAACTCCACTATGGCCAAGACCAAAGAGCTGTCAAAGGACACCATAAACACATTTGTAGACCTGCACCAGGCTGGGAAGACTGAATCTGCAATAGGTAAGCAGTTTGGTTTGAAGAAATCAACTGTGGGAGCAATTATTAGAAAATGGAAGACATACAAGACCACTGATAATCTCCCTCGATCTGGGGCTCCACGCAAGATCTCACCCGTGGGGTCAAAATGATCACAAGAACGGTGAGCGAAAATCCCAGAACCACACGGGGGGACCTAGTGAATGACCTGCAGAGAGCTGGGACCAAAGTAACAAAGCCTACCATCAGTAACACACTACGCCGCCAGGGACTCAAATCATGCAGTGCCAGACGTGTCCCCCTGCTTAAGCCAGTACATGTCCAGGCCCGTCTGAAGTTTGCTAGAGAGCATTTGGATGATCCAGAAGAAGATTGGGAGAATGTCATATGGTCAGATGATACCAAAATATACCTTTTTGGTAAAACCTCAACTCGTCGTGTTTGGAAGACAAAGAATGCTGAGTTGCATCCAAAGAACACCATACCTACTGTGAAGCATGGGGGTGGAAACATCATGTTTTGGGGCTGTTTTTCTGCAAAGGGACGAGGACGACTGATCCGTGTAAAGGAAAGAATGAATGAGGCCATGTATTGTGAGATTTTGAGTGAAAACCTCCTTCCATCAGCAAGGGCATTGAAAATGAAACGTGGCTGGGTCTTTCAGCATGACAATGATCCCAAACACACCGCCCGGGCAACGAAGTGGCTTCGTAAGAAGCATTTCAAGGTCCTGGAGTGGCCTAGCCAGTCTCCAGATCTCAACCCCATAGAAAATCTTTGGAGGGAGTTGAAAGTCCGTGTTGCCTAGCAACAGGCCCAAAACATCACTGCTCTAGAGGATATCTGCATGGAGGAATGGGACAAAATACCAGCAACAGTGTGTGAAAACCTTGTGAAGACTTTTGACCATTGTCATGGCCAACAAAGGGTATATAACAAAGTATTGAGATAAACTTTTGTTATTGACCAAATTCTTATTTTCCACCATAATTTGCTAATAAATTCATAAAAAATCCTACAATGAGATTTTCTGGATTTATTTTCTCATTTTGTCTGTCATAGTTGAAGTGTACCTATGATGAAAATTACAGGCCTCTCTCATCTTTTTAAGTGGGAGAACTTGCACAATTGGTGGCTGACTAAATACTTTTTTGCCCCACTGTACTAGCAACACCCGTGCCAACATATCCCCAAACATTGGCTTCTTTGGCTTTTTCACTTAATTATTGCATTCTATCTTGCAGACATTCATGGGCTACCTGAGACATGAGACAGATACTGTACTGCAGGTGCGAGGGCATACACACTTTTGCTTGTATGGACCCATCAGCCTAATTGGACAGCTTCAGTCACACACAGAGGAAGTTGACAGAAAGTATGCAGCGTGACAGTGTGTAGCGTGTGTGTGTGTGTGCAGCCAGGTGGTTCAAGATTCACATCGAAATTGGACGTCTATCCATGTCCTGAGGATGTTAGGAAATGCATTCAAAACCAGCCACTAGGGGCAACATTGAGTGCTATTTCCATCAAGTAGCCCTGGGTTTTGCTAGGGTGTTGTGGATGGGTGTAATTCCATGACTCTGGATCAGAAAGTTGCATGTTCGGTCCTAGTCATAGAAACTGCTTTTGTTTTTCTATTTCAACCCTATCCCAAACCTCAACCCTTACCTTAACCCTTCAGAATGAGTGCCTAAACTTAACCACTAACTTCCCAATTTGATGTTTGGAGAAATGGAAAGATACAGCAGGAGCAACAACTTTTGTTGTTGAAATTTGACGTTGTAGAACTTGGATGAATATCTAATTCTGCAGTGAGACCGTTAGAGCTTGATGGTGTGTCTGTGTGAGAGCATACTTGTTGTGATCTTGTTGGAGTGCTGCTATGTCCACGAAGTACTCCTGAAGTCATATGAAGTTGCGTGTGATGACTTGCACAAGCTCCACTCTCTCTTGTGGACTCTTGAATTAGTTATACATGTCCCATTTCCAACTGGAAATAGTGCCAACTGTCAATTAGTCTTATCAAATGTCAAATAATGTCATACAACTAATAATGAATGAATGAAAATCCACAAGAAAGAAAACTAACACAACTGAGTTGGACTTCTGTTATTACTATTGGCTCTGGTTCGTGAGGTTGACAACATCAAAAATATTAGCAATACAAACATTCTTCTTGTCCTTGCAACAGATGTTTTTTGGATTATGATCAGGTAATGGGTAGTAAAGTGCTAACTTATTTTTTTAACCTATTGTGTATATAATGTTTCTGCTACCGTCTTATGACCGAAAATAACTTCTGGACATCAGAAAAGCGATTACTCACCGGGGACTGGAAGAAACTTTTTCTTTTAACGAGTCCGATGAGAAGGATATTCTGCTTTTAATGGAACAGGCCCAGATCCACGCCTTTTGCGCAAAGAAAAGATGCCGGAAAAGGGGTTCGCAGATCAGGGAAGCGTTCTGAGAATCTGGAGGAAACTCCTAATGCCTTCCATTCTCCTTGCTAACATGCAATCATTGGAAAATAGAATTAATGACCTATTGTTAAGATTATCCTACCAACGGGACATTAAAACTGTAACATCTTATGTTTCACCGAGACGTGGCTGAATTAAGAAACGGACAATAATAGAGCTGGAGGGATTTTCCATGCACCAGCAAAACAGAGACGCTACATCTGGAAAGACGAGGGGTGGGGGTGTGTGTCTTTTTGTCAATAACAGTTGGTGTGCAATGTCTAATATTAAAGAAATCTCGAGGTATTGCTCACCTGAAGTAGAGTACTGTATGATAAGCTGTCAACCACACTATTTACCAAGAG
This sequence comes from Oncorhynchus keta, assembly GCF_023373465.1. NCBI lineage: Eukaryota > Metazoa > Chordata > Actinopteri > Salmoniformes > Salmonidae > Oncorhynchus > Oncorhynchus keta. The sequence goes on along the minus strand of NC_068444.1, from coordinate 34,999,203 downwards.
AGTTCTCATCTGTATTATTCATAGCCGTCTATTTACCACCACATAGCGAAGCTGGCACTAAGACCGCTCTCAACAAACTCTATAAGGCCAAAAGCAAAGAAGAAAATGCTCACCCAGAAGTGGCACTCCTAGTGGCCGGGGACTTTAACCTCTTGCTCCTACCTGGCACGCAGGCGTCCCATCTAGAGCTCTGGAAATGCAAATGCGCTACGCTAAATGCTAATAGTATTAGTTAAAACTCAAACGTTCATTAAAATACACATGCAGGGTATTGAATTAAAGCTACACTCGTTGTGAATCCAGGCAACAAGTCAGATTTTTAAAATGCTTTTCGGCGAAAGCATGAGAAGCTATTATCTGATAGCATGTAACACCCCAAAAGACCCGCAGGGGACGTAAACAAAATAATTAGCATATTCGGTGCTACACAAACCGCACAATAAAATATAAAACATTCATTACCTTTGACCATCTTCTTTGTTGGCACTCCTAGATGTCCCATAATCACTATTGGGTCTTTTTTTTCTCAATTAAATCGGTCCATATATAGCCTAGATATTGTTCTATGTAGACTGTGTGATAAACTGAAAAAAATAGCGTTTCATAACGTCACGTCATTTTTTAAAATTCAAAAAGTCGACGATAAACTTTCACAAAACACTTCGAAATACTTTTGTAATGCAACTTTAGGTATTAGTACACGTTAATAAGCGATAAAATTAATCAGGAGGCGATGTAAATTCTTTAGCTGTCCGTGTCGAAAACATGTCTGAAGAGAGCTCGACCAAAACATCCGGTCGGAGACCGGAGGGAATTGGTTCCCTTGATTCGGTTAGACCAAGAATCAATTGCGAATCAAATGACAAGACTCTAGACAACGTGTGGAAGCTGTAGGCACTGAAACCTCGATCTCATGTAATTCGGTTCACTTTGAACAATTCCTTGAAGTCGCGGATGGATATTTATTTCCATTTTCAGTGATCAGGTTTTCCTGCGCTTTTCGATGAAACACACGTTCTGTTATAGTCACAGCCGTGATTTAACCAGTTTTATAAACGTCTGAGTGTTTTCTATCCACACATACTAATCATATGCATATACTATATTCCTGGCCTGAGTAGCAGGGCGCTGAAATGTTGCGCGATTTTTAACAGAATGTTCGCAAAAGTAGAGGGTCGACTTAACAGGTTAATGCAGTCAAACTTAAATCAGTTTTACCAAATTTCTACCGGCATGCCACATGCAACCAGGGGAAAAAAAATCCTAGACCACCTTTACTCCACATACAGAGATGCATACAAAGCTTTCCCCCACCCTCCATTTGGCAAATCTGACCATAATTCTATCCTCCTAATTCCTGTTTACAAGCAAAACATAAAGCAGGAAGTACCAGTGACTCACTCAATGCGGAAGTGGTCAGATGACGCGGATGCTACACTACAGGACTGTTCTCCTAGTACAGACTGGAATATGTTCCGGGATTTATCCAATGGCATTGAGGAATACACCACCTCAGTCATCGGCTTCATCAATAATTGCGCCGATGACGTCGTCCCCACAGTGACTGTACATACATATACCCACCAGAAGCCATGGATTACAGGCAACATCCGCATCGAGTTCATGGCTAGAGCTGCCGCTTTCAAGGAGCAGGAGATTTATCCGGACGATTATAAGACATCCCGCTATGCCCTCAGATGAACCATCAAATAAGCAAAGTGCCAATACAGGATTAAGATTGAATCCTACTACACCGGCTCTGACGCTCAGATGTGGCAGGGCTTGAAAACTATTACGGACTACAAAGGGAAACCCAGATGCGAGCTGCCCAGTTACGCAAGCAACACTGAAGCATGCACAAGAGCACCAGCTGTTCTGGATGACTGTGTGATAACGCTCTCGGTAGCCGATGTGTGAACAAAACCTTTAAACAGGTCAACATCCACAAAGCACTCACGTTGAAAGCCATGAAGTGCTTTAAAGGCTAGTCATGGCTCACATCAACAGCATCCTCCCGGACTACCCTAGACCAACTCCAATTCGCATACCGCCCCAAAAGATCCACAGATGACGCAATCTCAATTGCTCTCCACACTGCCCTTTCTCACCTGGACAAAAGGAACACCTATGTGAAAATGCTGTTCATTGACTACAGCTCAGTGTTCAACACCATAGTGCCCACAAAGCTCATCACAAAGCTAATGACTCTGAGACTAAACACCTCCATCTGCAACTGGATCCTGGACTTCCTGACGAGCCACCCCCAGGTGGTGAGGGTAGGCAACGTCTGCCACGCTGATCCTTAACACTGGGGCCCCACAGGGGTGTGTACTTAGTCCCCACCTGTATTCCCTGTTCACCCATGACTACATGGCCAAACACGACTCGAACACCTTCATTAAGTTTGCTGAAGACACAACAGTGGTAGGCCTGATCACCGACAACGATGAGACAGCCTATAGGGAGGAGGTCAGAGAGTTGGCAGTGTGGTGCCAGGACAACAACCTCTCCCTCAATGTGAGCAAGACAAAGGAGCTGATTGTGGACAACAGGAAAAGGAGGGCCAAACAGGCCCCCATTAACATCGACGGGGCTGTAGTGGAGTGGGTCGAGAGTTTCAAGTTTCATCACCGCCTGGTATGGCAACTGCTCGGCCTCTGACTGTAAGGCGCTACAGAGGGTAGTGTGAACGGCCCAGTACATCACCAAGCTTCCTGCCATTCAGGACCTATATAATAGGCGGTGTCAGAGGAAAGGCCATAAAAGAGAGAATCCAGTCATCCAGTCATATAGACTGTTTTGTCTGCCACTGCACAGCAAGCGGTACCTGAGCACCATGTCTAAGACCAAAAGGCTCCTCAACAGCTCCTACCCCCAAGCCATTAGACTGCTGAACAATTCATAAAATCGCCACCGGACAATTTACATGGACCCCCTTCTTGTACACTGATGCTACTAGCTGTTTGTTTGTTACCTATGCATAGTCACTTAGCACCCACCTACATGTACGGATGACCTCAACTAGCCTGTACCCCTGCACACTGACTGGGTACCGGTGCCCCCTGTATATAGCCTCATTATTGTTACTCTTATTGTGTTATTTTTTATTATTACTTTTTATTTTAGCTTATTTAGTAAATATTTTCTTCTTCATGAACTGCACTGTTGGTTAAGGGCTTGTAAGTAAGCATTTCATGGTAAAGTCCACACAGATAAAGTTTGATTTGATTATTCACAATCACAGATGTGTTACGGTAAATGAGTGATGAGGTGTGGAGTCAGGCGCAGAGAGCAAAAGATGTGGGGAAAAAAACACGCTTTAATGTCCTGGAAACATAACATGAACAAAAGTGGAAACACAAATGAACAGAAATATAAACGGACAGCGTGAAACCCAAATGCAAACAAAAATACACTCAAACAACAATTCAGACGAACAAGCCCGCACGAAACAGAAGCGGGCTGAACAGACTATATATAACCCTACCCTAACAACCAAACAAGAAACAGGTGCTACCAATTAGACAGAACTAAAGGAACACAGAACAACGGATCGGCGATAGCTAGTAGACCGGTGACGACGACCGCCGAGCGCCACCCGAACAAGAAGGGGAGTCACCTTCGGTAATATTCGTGATAGTACCCCCCCCCCTGACGCGCAGCTCCCGCAGCACGCCGACGCTAGCCTCGGGGACGACCCGGGGGCCGAGGCGCTGGGCGATCCGGACGGAGGCGATGGAATTCACTCAACATAGATGGGTCTAGAATATCCCTCACCGGAACCCAGCACCTCTCCTCCGGACCATACCCCTCCCAGTCAACGAGGTACTGCAAGCCCCTCACCCAGCGTCTCGAGTCCAGTATAGCTCGTATCTTGTACGCCGGGGTCCCCTCGATGTCCAGAGGGGGCGGAGGAACCTCCGGAACCTCATCTTCCTGCATGGGACCAGCTACCACCGGCCTGAGAAGAGACACATGAAACGAGGGGTTAATGCGATAATACGAAGGAAGTAATAATCGATAACAAACCTCGTTTATTCTCCTCAGGACTTTAAATACATGCCCTATACACTGCGGACCCAGCTTCCGGCAGGGCAAGCGGAGGGGCAGGTTTCGGGTCGAGAGCCAGACCCTTTCCCCAGGTGCAAACACGGGGGCCTCACTGCGGTGACGGTCAGCGCTCTTCTTCTGCCTAATACTCGCTTGGCGTAATGACTCTTGGACCGCCCTCCAGGTCTCAGAGCGCTGTACCCACTCCTCCACCGCAGGAGCCTCAGTCTGGCTCTGATGCCACGGTGCCAGGACTGGCTGGTACCCCAACACGCACTCAAATGGTGACATGTTGGTAGAGGAGTGGCTTAGTGAGTTCTGGGCTATTTCTGCCCAGGGAATATATCTTGCCCACTCCCCTGGCCGGTCCTGGCAATACGACCGCAGAAACCTACCCACCTCCTGGTTAACTCTCTCCACCTGCCCATTACTCTCCGGGTGATACCCTGAGGTCAGGCTGACCGAGACCCCCAGACGTTCCATAAATGCCCTCCAAACACGGGAGATAAATTGGAGGCCCCGATCAGAAACTATATCCTCAGGCACCCCGTAGTGCCGGAAGACATGGGTGAAAAGAGCTTCCGCAGTCTGTAGGGCCGTAGGGAGACCGGGCAATGGGATAAGACGGCAGGACTTAAAGAACCGATCCACAATGACCAGGATAGTTGTGTTACCCTGAGAGGGGGGAAGGTCAGTAAGAAAATCCACCGATAGATGGGTCCACGGCCGTTGTGGAACGGGAAGAGGTTGTAATTTACCTCTTGGCAGGTGTCTAGGAGCCTTACTCTGGGCGCACACCGAACAGGAGGAAACATAGAATCGCACATCCTTCCTCAAAGTGGGCCACCAGTACTTCCTCTCAAGACCTCTCACTGTCCTGAAAATACCTGTGTGACCCGACGAGGGTAGACAATGAGCCCATCGAATCAATTGATCACGAACAGCCAGCGGCATGTACCTACGACCCTCCGGACACTGTGGAGGCGCAGGTTCCTCCCTTAGCGCCCGCTCGATGTCCGCGTCCACATCCCATACTACTGGTGCCACCAGCTTAGCTGCCGGAATGATGGGAGTAGGATCGATGGACCTGTCCTCAGTGTCATAGAGTCTTGACAGCGCATTGGCCTTAGTGTTGAGGGAACCTGGTCTATAATAGATAGTCAAACAAAATCTAGTGAAAAACATGGCCCACCTTGCCTGACGAGGATTCAGTCTCCTAGCTGATCGGATATACTCCAGGTTACGGTGGCCAGTCCAGATAAGGAAAGGGTGCTTAGCCCCCTCAAGCCAATGTCTCCACACCTTCAGGGCTTTAACCATAGCCAACAACTCCCTATCCCCCACATCATAATTCCGCTCCACTGGCCCGAGTTTCTTCGAAAAAAAGGCACAGGGGCGGAGCTTCGGTGGCGCACCCAAACGCTGTGAGAACACCGCTCCAACCCCAGCCTTGGATGCGTCCACCTCTACTATAAACGCCAAAGAAGGGTCCGGATGCGCCAACACCGGCGCCTCAGTAAACATCGCCTTCAACTTATGAAAAGCTCCATTCGCCTCTGCTGACCACAGCAAACACACCCCCCCCCCTTCAGCAGTGAGGTAATAGGGGCAGCTACCTGACCAAAACCCCGAATAAACCTCAGGTAGTAATTAGCAAACCCCAAGAACCGCTGCACTTCCTTTACCGTGGTCGGAGTCGGCCAATTACGCACGGCCTTTACGCGGTCACCCTCCATTACCAACCCAGAGCTGGAAATGCGATAACCCAGGAAGGAAACTGATTGTTTGGAAAACTCACATTTCTCCGCCTTCACATACAGGTCATGCTCCAGCAGTCGTCTTGCGCACAAGAGATACATGCGCAGTGCGTGTAGCGGAGTAGATTAAAATATCGTCAATATACACCACTACACCCTGTCCGTGCAGGTCTCTGAGAATCTCATCCACGAAGGATTGAAATATAGCTGGAGCATTCTTTAAACCGTATGGCATGACGAGGTACTCATAATGGCCAGAAGTAGTGCTAAATGCAGTTTTCCACTCATCTCCCTCCCGAATACGCACCAGATTATAAGCACTCCTGAGATCCAGTTTAGTGAAGAACTGCGCTCCGTGAAATGATTCCACTGCCGTAGCAATGAGAGGTAGTGGGTAACTAAAACCCACTGTGATGGAATTTAGACCTCTATAATCAATACACGGACGTAAACCACCAATTCTTTTTCTTCACAAAAAATAAACTAGAAGAGACAGGTGACATGGAGGGCCCCTGTCCCAGAGCCTCGGTGATATAAGTTTCCATAGCCACCTTCTCCTCCTGGGACAAAGGATACACATGACTCCTGGGGAGTGCAGTGTTACCCTGGAGGTTTATCACGCAATCCCCCTGCCTATGGGGTGGTAATTGGGTCGCCTTCTTTTTACTGAAAACTATAGCCAAATCATCATACTCAGCTGGAATGCGCACGGTGGAAACCTGGTCTGGACTCTACACCGTTGTCGCACCGATGGAAACCCCTACACACCTGCCTGAGCACTCATCAGACCACCCCTGTAGAGTTCCCTGTTTCCACGAAATCGTAGGATTATGAATAGCTAGCCAGGGAATCCCCAGTACAACTGGAAACGCAGGTGAATCGATAAGGAACAAACTAATTCGCTCCTTGTGATTCCCCTGCGTAATCATCTCCAACGAAATTGTGGCTTTCTTCACCAGCCCTGACCCTAATGGTTGACTATCTAAAGAGTGCACGGTAAAAGGGGGGTCTACTTTTACTAACGGAGTCCGCGATCTATAAAGTTTCCAGCTGCGCCTGAATCTACCAGTGCCTTATGCTGGAGAGAAGGAGAATAATTAAGGAAACAAATAGGAACATGTGACCAACAGGAAACTCTGGGAGAGTGTGGTGCTTACTCACCTGGGGTGACCGATGAGTGTTCTGCCTGCCCTCTCGATTCCCAGATGAATTCCTCCAACACCGACCAGACGTGTGCCCTCTCCGGCCACAACTGGTACAGGAGGAGCTTCCTCCTCCGATCTCCCTTGACGCGGTCCCTCCTAGCTCCATCGGGATAGGAGCAGGAGGTTCAGGAGGTAGAACTGACAGGACCCTTTCAGAACGTCCACGAGCAGCTAGCAGATGGTCCAACCGGATCGACAGGTCTATCAGTCCATCCAGGCTAAGTGTAGTATCCCGACAGGCCAGCTCCCTACGGACGTCCTCTCTCAGGCTACACCTGTAATGGTCTATCAGGGCCCTGTCATTCCACCCTGCTCCCGCGGCCAAGGTCCGGAACTCCAGTGCGAAGTCCTGCGCGCTCCTCGTCCCCTCTCTAAGATGGAACAATCTCTCACCCGCCGCTCGACCTTCTGGAGGGTGATCGAACACGGCCCTGAAACGGCGGGTGAACTCCGGGTAGTTGTCCCTCGCTGAGTCGGGCCCGTTCCAGACCGCATTAGCCCACTCCAGGGCTTTACCGGTAAGGCATGTGATGAGAACCCCTACTCTCTCCTCCGACGAGGGAGCGGTGGCCAGGTAGAGGTCTAATTGAAGCAGGAATCCCTGGCACCCCGTCGCTGCTCCATCGTACTTCCTCGGAGGCGTCATGAGCAGAGCGCTGGAGCCGGATCTAGATGGGGGAGATGGTAGAGTTGCTGGTGGGAGGGTCGGTGGGGTAGTAGGGAGACCATTCCTCTCCCAACGATCCATCCACCTGAACAAGAAGGGGAGTCACTTTCGGTAATATTCGTGACAAGATGCAACCGTTTTCAGGGGACGGTAGCCTAGCATTACAGATTAGTTATACGAAAGTAAACAACAACCTGAAGCATGTCTGACGATTAAATATTTGCGAGTGATGAAGAAAACTACTAGAGGGGTGCCAATGGTGGCATCGAACCGTATTTATTTGAGCCTGAGTATTCTGACAAGGAATTGAGGCAAACCTGAGTTTCAGATGGCCACCACCACTCTAGTCACCGAGGCCGGAGAAGCAGCAGGACCACAGCCCCAGCCCAGCCCCAAGATGAACGCAGATCGGTAGTGTAATTGTGCTCCAATGCAGACTCACGAAGAATGTGATTTTTAATGTTGAGAAACAGTTTGCTTACTTTCGCAACAACAGGGATTTTTCTGCCCAGAACAACTCTGGTGTCCTGGATTTTTTTCTTTTTCTTTCATATCCCAAATATAAATTGGTAACCCCACTCCATATGGACCAAAATGACAGATATCCAATGAGTAAGTAGCTAAACTTTTTTTTTTTTCACCTTTATTTAAAACCAGTTAGGCAAGTTGAGAACAAGTTCTCATTTACAATTGTGACCTGGCCGAGATAAAGCAAAGCAGTTCGACACATACAACAACACAGAGTTACAAATGGAGTAAAACAAACATACAGTCAATAATACAGGAGAAAAATAAGTCTATATACAATGTGAGCAAATGAGGTGAGATAAGGGAGGTAAAGGCGAAAAAAAGGCCTTTGGCGAAGTAAATACAATATAGCAAGTAAAACACTGGAATGTTTGATTTTCAGTGGAAGAATATGCAAAGTAGAGATAGAAATAATTACAGTAGGGGGAGAGGTAGTTGCTTGGGCTAAATTATAGATGGGCTATGTACAGGTGCAGTAATCTGTGAGCTGCTCTGACAGCTGGTGCTTAAAACTAGTGAGGGAGTTTGTTCCAGTCATTGGCAGCAGAGAACTGGAAGGAGAGGCGGCCAAAGGAAGAATTGGTTTTGGGGGTGACCAGAGAGATATACCTAATGGAGCGCGTGCTCCCGTGCTACAGGTGGGTGCTGCTATGGTGACCAGTGAGCCCCTAGCAGGGTCTTGTAGATGACCTGGAACCAGTGGGTTTGGCGACGAGTATGAAGCGAGGGCCAGCAATCGAGAGCCTACAGGTCGCAGTGGTGGGTAGTATATCGGGCTTTGGTGACAAAACGGATGGCACTATAATAGACTGCGTCCAATTTATTGAGTAGGGTATTGGAGGCTATTTTGTAAATGACATCGCCGAAGTCGAGGATCGGTAGGATGGTCAGTTTTACAAGGGTATGTTATGCAGCATGAGTGAAGGATGCTTTTTTTGCGAAATAAGATCCCGATTCTAGATTGAATTTTGGATTGGAGATGTTTGATGTGAGTCTGGAAGGAGAGTTTACAGTCTAACCAGACACCTTGGTATTTGTAGTTGTCCACATATTCTAAGTCAGAACCGTCCAGAGTAGTGATGTTGGACGGGTGGGCAGGTGCATGCAGCGATCGGTTGAAGAGCATGCATTTAGTTTACTTGTATTTAAGAGCAATTGGAGGCCACGGAAGGAGAGTTGTATGGCACTGAAGCTCGTCTGGAGGGTTGTTAACACTGTCCAAAGAAGGCCAGAAGTATACCGAATGGTGTTGTCTGTGTAGCAGTGGATCAGAGACTCACCAGCAGCAAGAGCGATATCATTTATGTATACAGAGAAGAGAGTCGGTCCAAGATTTGAACCCTGAGGCACCCCCATAGAGACTGCCAGAGGCCCGGACAACAGGCCCTCCGATTTGTCTCATCGCGCACCAGCAACTCCTGTGGCGGGCCGGGCGCAGTGCGCGCTAACCAAGGTTGCCAGGTGCACGTGTTTCCTCCGACACATTGGTGCGGTTGGCTTCCGGGTTGGATGGCGCTGTGTTAAGAAGCAGTGTGGCTTGGTTGGGTTGTGTATCGGAGGACACATGACTTTAAACCTTCGTCTCTCCCGAGCCCGTACGGGAGTTGTAGCGATGAGACAAGATAGTAGCTACTAAACAAATGGATACCACGAAATTGGGGAGAAAAAGGGGTAAAATTCACAAAAAAAACCCCAAAAAGCTAGCCTTGGCTTTTCTAACTGCCTGTGTATATTGGTTTCTCGCTTCCCTGAAAAGTTGCATATCACGGGGGCTGTTCGATGCTAATTCAGAACAACATAGGATGTTTTTGTGTTGGTTAAGGGCAGTCAGGTCTGGAGAAAACACTTGGCTATATCTGTTCCTGGTTCTAAATTTCTTGAATGGGGCATGCTTATTTAAGATGGTGAGGAAGGCATTTAAAAAAAACAGGCATCCTCTACTGACAGGATGATGTCAATAGCCTTCCAGGATACCCCAGCCAGATCGATTAGAAAGGCCTGCTAGCTGAAGTGTTTCAGGGAGCGTTTGACAGTGATTAGAGGAGGTCGATTGGCGGCTGACCCATTACGGATGCAGGCAATGAGGCAGTGATCGCTGAGATCTTGGTTGAAAACAGCAGAGGTGTATGTAGAGGGCAAGTTGGTAAGGATGATAACTATGAGGGTGCCCGTGTTTACGGTTTTGGGGTGGTACCTGGTAGGTTCATTGATAATTTGTGTGAGATTGAGGGCATCAAGCTTAGATTGTAGGATGGCTGGGATGTTAAGCATCTTCCAGTTTAGGTCTTCCAGTTTAGGTCGATAGATGGGGGGCAATCAGTTCACATATGGTGTCCAGAGCACAGCTGGAGGCAGAGGGTGGTCTATAACAGGTGAGACTTGTTTTTAGAGAGGTGGATTTTTAAAAATAGAACCTCTGAGCTTGACTGTTGTGGGTTTATGATTCTACATGATCTCAAACACTGTCCAGATAGGTTTTCACATGATCACAATGTTTTTAGCATCTTTTATTTGAGTAGGATATAGGAAATATAGGCCTACACATTGAACATGAAATAACAGCCAAATCTAATAACAGAAAATGAAAACCTGTTTCCATATATTGTCCAAAAAATGAAATGTTATGAGTACATGACTTCTGCTCCAGATTCTCAAATCCACAATGCCCTTTGGTCTATTGTCATTCCAGACAGTTGAGACTAGTCTCCTACCACATAATTTTGGAGTGGGTCCTCCACGGTGAGACATTGGGTCCAGGAGTCCAGATCCCTTTCCCAGCCTGCGTGGTAAATGCCATCTGAGCCAAATATCAATCTCATTATGGGGTCTACACTGGTTTTCAGGAAGTGGAAGACTCCCAGAACTTGTGAATAGTCAAAGTTACAGGTATTCGCTGCTCCCAGACTGTGATTTGTCTGTTGTGTATCATGTTAGGAATGTGACTGCAAAAATAAAGAATATCCATGCAAATGGACCAATAAAGCATGAATTGTATTGTCATTTTTATAACATATATTGAACAGAAATATAAACTCAACATGCAACAATTTCAAAGATTTTTACTGATTTACAGTTCATATAAGGAATCAGTCAATTGATATAAATTCATTAGGCCCTGATCTATGAATTTCACATGACTGGGAATACAGATATGCATCTGTTGGCAACCTTAAAAAAAGATGGGGGCGTGGATCAGAAAACCACTCAGTATCTGGTGTGACCACCATTTTCCTCATGCTGCAAGACACATCTCCTTCTCATAGAGTTGATCAGGCTTTTGATTGTGTATTGACTAAGAAAAACTACCACCCTAACACACAAGTCAAGTGATACCATGTTTACTAACCTGTACTAAACTCGCATCTGTGATGTCAAGCTTCAAATAAGGGCATATACGTTACAGAGTTTGCTGCACGAGAGCGCACATGCACAGTTGTTACCCATCTCCACTGTTGTTGCAGTTGGCCACATAAAATAATAATATAACATCATTGCAACCACTTTAGGTGGAAAGGTACACATTTCCTGACTAAAAAACATTAGTACTTTTGGTAAAAATATCAAATTCGTCTGTATTCTTTCAATAAAACAACAAATTTGCCCATAATTCGCAGATTTCTCAATTGTTCTTAGTAGTGCACAAACAAACCTCATGAGTCACATGAACCGTTTTTGCAGCTTTCCAGTTCAAGACTGCAGGGAGAGAAGGAAAATTCCACCTAATGAGTTTCAATGTATGGAATCACTTGGGAAATTTGTGATTTAAGGTACTTACCCTTTAAGGTACTTACGCCTGCCCTAAGACAGTTTAGCCTTTTATTCATTTTATAACATATTTTATCCACATTTTATCCCCAATTTTGTGATATTCAATTGCAATCTTGTCTCATCACTGCAACTCCCCAGTGGGCTCTGGAGAAGCGAAAGTCGAGTCATGCATCCTCCGAACCATGACCTGCCAAACCGCGCATCTTACATCCACTGGCTTAACACGGAAGCCAGCCGCATCAATGTGTCGGAGGAAACACTGTTCAACTCACGACCAAAGTCAGCCTGCAGGTTCCCGGCCCACCACAAGAAGTCGCTAGAGCGCGATGAGCCAAATGAAGCCCCCCCGCTCAAACCCTCCCCTAAACCAGACGACGCTGGGCCAATTGCGTCCCGCTATGGGACTCCCAGTCACTGCGGGTTGTGACACAGCCTGGGATCAAATCCTGGTCTGTAGTGATGCCTCAAGCACTGCGATGCAGTGCCTTAGACCGTTGCGCAACTCAGGAAGCCCTACGTTTTGCCTTTTCACAGTGTGTTATTACATCAGGTGCTATGTCATTTTCATAGGATTGTTGTGTCGGATTTATGACAGCTCATATAGTCTGCTCACAGTCATATACAGAATGCCTGCTGAGAAGGTAATGTTTAATTAACGGTTTCACGTATAGTGCATTCGAAAAGTATTCAGACCCCTTGAGTTTTCCACATTGTGTTACGTTACCGCCTTTTTCTAAAATTGATTAAATACATTTTTCCCCTCATCAATCTACATAAATTACAATACCACATAATGACAAAGCAAAAACAGGTATGTAGAAATTTAAAAAATTAAAACATTCAGGCCATTTACTTTGTTGAAGCACCATTTGCAGCAATTACAGATTCAAGTATTCTTGAGTATGACGCTACAAGCTTGGCACAGCTGTATTTGGGGAGATTCTCACATTCTTCTCTGCAGATCCTCCAAACTCTCTCAGATTGGATGGGGAGCATCGCTGCACAGCTATTTTCAGGTCTCTTTAGGGATGTTCGCTCGGGTTCAATTTGGGCTCTGGCTGGGCCAATCAAGGACATTCAGAGACTTGTCCCGAAGCCACTCCTGCGTTGTCTTGGCTGTGTGCTTAGGGTCATTGTCCTGTTGGAAGTTGAACCTTCGCCCCAGTCTGAGGTCCTGAGCGCTCAGGAGCATATTTTCATCAAGGATCTCTCTGTACTTTGCTCCATTCATCTTTTACCCTGTCCTGGCTAGTCTACCAGTCTCTGCCACTGAAAAACACCCAAAAAGCATGATGCTGCCACCACCATGCTTCCCAGTAGAGATGGTGCAAGGTTTCCTCCAGATGTTACGCTTGTCAATCAGTAAAAGAGAGAATCTTGTTTCTCTTTGTCTGAGAGTCTTTTACAGTAGGTGCCTTTTAGCAAACTCCAAGCGGGCTGTCATGTGCCTTTTACTGAGGAGTGGCTTCTGTCTGGCCACTCTACCATAAAGGCCTGATTGTGGGAGTGCTGCAGAGATAATTGTCCTTCTGGAAGGTTCTCCCATCTCCACAGAGGAACTCTGGAGCTCTGTCAGAGTGACCATCAGGTTCTTGGTCACCTCCCTGACCAAGGCCCTTCTCTCCCAATTGCTCAGTTTGGCCGGGTGGCCAGCTCTAGGAGGATTCTTGGTGGATCCAAACTTCTTCCATTTAAGAATGATGGAGGCCACTGTGTTCTTGGGGACCTTCAATGCTGCAGACATTTTTTGGTACACTTCACCAGATCTGTGCCTCGACACAATCCTGTCTCAGAGCTCTGCTGACAATTGCCTCGACCTCATGGTTTGTTTCTTGCTCTGACATGCACTGTCAACTGTGGGGCCTTATATAGACAGGTGTGTGCCTTTCCAAATCATGTCCAATCAATTGAATTTACCACAGGTGGACTCCAATCAAGTTGTAGAAACATCTCAAGGATGATCAATGGAAACAGGATGAACCTGTTTGAACCTGAGCTGAATTTCGAGTATCATAGCAAAGGGTCTGAATACTTATGTAAATAAGGTAGTTCTGTTTTTCGCTTTGTCATTATGGAGGATTGTGTGTAGATTGACGAGAAAAAAAACGTGTGTATTTAATACATTTTAGAAGAAAAATGTCTGAATACTTTCCCGAATGCACGTGTTCATAGCGTGGCTTTAATAGAGATAGAATCGACCCTCACAGCCCGTTGTTTAAGTGTGTGTCTATAGGTGTGTAGGTGTGTTTAGGTGTTATAACAGCGATAGGATTGACCACACATTATTTACCTCTGGGTGTGGAAAATGTCTACTTGAGAGTTTGTGATTGCTTGTGAGTGTGCTCACCTGAATAGTGTACAGTATTATTGGATTGAGCTAACATTCTCATTCCCCCCTCCCTCTTCTTCTCACCCCACTCCTCCCCCCTTTAGGCTGAGGGTTCCACGTTTCTCCAGATGGGTGCCTCCCTGGAGCAGCAGATCGTCTGCATGTTCAAGGTACAGGAATAGAATAATCTAAAGTTCATGTTCACTTATAGAGCCCCCTTTCAGCCAATCAGAATGTAGCAATCAGGAAAGCCGTGGTCTGAAATGTTATGTCAATATATGATTTTACATTTATGGGTCGTTCCACAAGTACGTTTTGTATTCCTTTGATATTTTGAGTAGAAATTGTGCACCAATATTGCATTTTACAAGCCTGTTATATTAAATGAAGTGCCCTTCAGACTATTAGTATGAATAAAGACTTGCTAAAGCAAGGTTTCTCAAACTTGGTCCTAGGGCCCCCCTGGGCGCACATTTTGGTTTTTGCCCTATCACTACACAGCTGATTCAAATAATCAACTCATCAAGCTTGGATTATTGGAATCAGCTGTGTAGTGCTAGGACCAAAATATATATATGTGCAACCAGGCTGGGCCCCAGGATTGAGTTTGAGAAACACAACACAATTCAGCATTTTGACATGTTTCTTGTCTCGTTTTTACGAATTAGATTAAGATTTCAACCCACTTATCCAAGTTTTCATTTTAAAGCTTTGACCAAGTTCTTTCTGAAGAGTATTATGTATTTATGTTATTAGTGATCAATTAGCATCTGTCCCTCATTTCAAGGTCAAATCTTTTATATGAACTGAACTCTCGTTTCAATGTGGTGAAACTATTCCTTTTTAAATTATTTTTTCAGTAAAAGTAAAATCATAGAGAGAAAGCAGGTGAGCTGGTTCTACTCTTTTTGGCCTTTTCTGGTGTTCTGTGGTGGAAAACTGAGTGCATCCAGCACAACACGTCAACTCTGTTACCCATAGATAGATAGGCTAGAGATGTTTGAACAGTTACATTTTTTTTGTGAAGCTTGCATTCAATTTCAACTCCCTGTTGCACACAACAAGTGTCACGGCCGTTAAAAGAACTGGACCAAGGTGCAGCGTGGTGAGCGTATATTTTCTCTTTTATTCGAAATGACCCCGACAAAACAAAACAAACAATACAAAACAAACCGTGAAGCTTAAGGCTATGTGCCGTCAAAAAAAGTTCACTTCCCACAAACACAGGTGGGAAAAAAGGGTACCTAAGTATGGTTCCCAATCAGAGACAACGATTAAGAACCATACCCGGCCAAAACATAGAAATAGAAAATCATAGAAACACAAAACATAGAATGCCCACCCCAACTCACGCCCTGACCAAACCAAAATAGAGACATAAAAATGATCTCTAAGGTCAGGGCGTGACAACAAGCTTCTATTCCCCCTGTCACAAGTGCATTTATCACTGATTTAAGATCAAAACATCAACCCTGTCACGGTCAACCCTGCTACTTTATTTTGCACTTTATTGGCACTTACTTTTGTTAGACTTCAGTGCGGCCTTTGACATTATCGATCATAGTCTGCTGCTGGCAAAACTTATGTTATGGCTTTACACCCCCTGCTATATTGTGGATAAAGAGTTACCTGTCTAACATACCACAGAGGGTGTTCTTTAATGGAAGCCTCTCCAACATAATCCAGGTAGAATCAGGAATTCCCCAAGGCAGCTGTCTTGGCCCTTTACTTTTTTCAATCTTTACTATTGAATTGCCACTGGCTTTGAGGAAATCCAGAGTGTCTATGTATGCAGATGACTCAACACTATACATGTCAGCTACAACAGTGACTGAAATGACTGCAACACTTAACAAAGAGCTGCAGTTAGTTTCAGAATGGGTGTCAAGGAATAGGTTCATCCTAAATATTTCTAAAACTAAAAGCATTGTATTTGGGACAACTCATTCACTAAACCCTAAACCTCAACTAAATCTTGTAATAAATAATGTGGAAATTGAGCAAGTTGAGGTGACTAAACTGCTTGGAGTTACCCTGGATTGTAAACTCATGGTCAAAACATATTGATACACCAGCACTGTCAGCACGGCTGGCCCTTGGATGTACACAGAGAGCTAATATTAATAATATGCATGTCAATCTCTCCTGGCTCAAAGTAGAGGAGAGATTGACTACCTGTTGAATGCACTGAGCTGTCTGTTTGAACTACACCCATGCATACCCCACAAGACATGCCACAAGAAGTCTCTTCACAGTCCCTAAGTCCAGAACAGACTATGGAAGGTGCACTGTACTAAATAGAGCCATGACCACATGGAACTCTATTCCACATCAAGTGACTCATGCAAGCAGTACAAATAGCTTTTTTTAAAGATAGAAAAACACCTTATGGAACAGCGGAGACTGTGAAGCAACACAAACATCGTCACAGACACAAGCATACACACACACACACACACACACACACACACACACACACACACACACACACACACACACACACACACACACACACACACACACACACACACACACACACACACACACACACACACACACACACACACATGGATTTTGTACTGTATATATGTTGGATAGGGGCCTGAGAATGTATTGTATGTTTTTTAAATTATATAACTGCCTTAATTTTTCTGGACCCCAGGAAGAGTAGCTGCTGCCTTGGTATGGGGATCCATAATAAATACAAATACAAAATACTAAAATCATTTTTTAATTTAACTTCTTGAGATGGAAAAACATGTTTTTTTTCCAAATTAATTTGAACATGTGCTCTTTATGACAATGTTAAAGAGGTGAAATAAAAATGTATTTTGGACCAGATTACACGAGCCACAATGTACTCTATTAGTGGAACGACCCTTTACATATAATATGTTCTATCATGTCTATATTCTAGTTGATGGAGGAGTATGACTGGGGAGACTTTGTAGTAATCACCAGCATGTGGCCGGGATACGAGACGTTTGTAGACTATGTCCGATCCTACACGGACACTTCCTACTTCCTGTGGAGGCTACAAGATATCCTGTCTCTGGAGATGTCCGTCGGAACCAGTGACGTCCGAGCCAAACGCATGTTACAGCAGGTAGGAGAGAGAATTTTTAAAAACTATTTCCAACGAGAGAAAGAGAGAGAGAGGTTAATGTTAGATATTACTTACAGTGTTATATCTGTCTGTCCCTCTAGATTGATTCCCAGGTGCTCCTGGCCTACTGTTCCTATGAAGAGGCCCAGTACCTGTTCCAGGTAGCAGGGGAGGTGGGTCTACTGGGGCCTGGGTACATCTGGATCCTCCCCTCCCTCGCATTGGGCAACACAGAGAGCCCTCCACCTATCAGCTTCCCTGTAGGACTGATTGGCGTCATCACTGACCACTGGAGGAAGAGCCTGAGGCAACGTGTCAGAGAGGGAGTGGCCATAGTGGCCAAAGGGGCGGATAGTTTCAGAAGGCATCAAGGGTTCCTTCCAGAGGGACACAGCGACTGCAACACACCAGTTACACATATCAACAACAACACACTGTTCAGGTGAGTGTGTGAGGCCACACACCCTCTCGTCCTGTGTGTGTTTTTGTAAGTAGACACATACTAAACAGGTGTGTTTGTGTTGAAAACTGAATCTGTGTGTGTTGCAGACACATGCTAAATGTGACATGGGAGCGTAAGGACCTGTCGTTCAACAGTGATGGCTACCTGACCAACCCCTCCATGGCCATCATCGCACTGGACAGAGACAGACTGTGGGACAAGGTACTGAATTACATGTGTGTGTGTGTGTGTGTGTGTGTGTGTGAGTGAGTGGGTGTGTGTCTGGACCGTGAAACAACCAATCCAGCACTACCTGGTGTCTGGTGTACTTTGACAGCTCTTTGGTCTTGGCCATAGTGGAGTTTGGAGTGTGACTGTTTGAGGTTGTGGGCAGGTGTCTTTTATACTGATAACAAGTTCAAACAGGTGATAAATTAATTATTATGTATTATCACTGATTTTTAGGTCCCTACAAGTATAAAGGAACATAACAGTGTGTGTGTGGTTGTGTGCGTGTGTGTGTGTGGGGGTCGTGACTGTGCAGTCGGAAACTCAAACACAAAAAAAAAGTCAGGCTGCTGGGGAATGCTCTGGAATTCCAACAAAACACAGTCATTCACAACCCCTGCTTCTATTTCTTCCCTTCAACCTTCTCACTCTCTCTGTAACACTCTCTCCCTCTTTCCTTTAAACCTCTCTCCCCCTCCTTACCTCCAGTGTCATGTAGCTCATTCATTAGTGAAAAAGTGTCATTGTGCACTTACTTGTGGGTTTGTGCATGTGACATGCCCTTTTCATCCCTTCTCTTTCCTTTTGACACACTGACAGCACTACACATCTCATTTTTTAAAACTAAGTCAGGGGGAACCGTCTCTCTATCTACCTCACTGCTTTCCTCCTAGAGAGGGAGGAGTGATTGATTTCAGTAACTGCCTGCGAAACAGTTAAAACAGCACTGCAATTCATAGAGTCAGACACAATCGTGTGGGTTATTTACATGCTAATGTCGCTTTCAATAGTGTTGTAGCTATTTCTACTTAAAAAAAGTAATATAAATCAACAGAGATAGATTTAGAGTTAGAAAAATGTATTTAAGTGTCACGCAATGATACAATAGTCCAAAATGCAGATTTTATTTTCAACCACATTGTGGATCACTCATATTGAGTTCTGCAACACTAAAAACAATCATGATCAAACATTGTACAGGATTCATCTATAATACATGACATCATCTATACACATGTAGCCTCTGCATAAAAAAAACGGAGTATACAGTGGATAAAAGGACAATTGGGCACATAAAAAGAAACGTCTCTATTGGAGGATAAGATGGCAGGGTTTGGCGCAGGCCTTTACAGTGCAGGCATTGACCTTTGACTTCTTCCACATGTTGTTGTTTGTCACAGCCTGAATTCAAAATAGATCAAATCATTTTTTTTCTCACCAACCTACACACAATACTGTGTGTGAAACTTTGATAATGACAAAGTGAAAGCATGTTTTTAGACATTTTTGCTGATTTATTGAAAATTAAATACAGAAATAGAGTGAGCTCCAAAAGTATTAGTACAGTGACACTGTTTTGGTTTTGGCTCTGTATTACACCACTCTGGATATGAAATTATCAATGACTTTGTTTTGAGGGTATTTTCATCCATAGCGGGTGATTTTACAATTGTTAACAAATTTACTTACACTGTATGTGTATTAAAGTAGTCGAAAGTGTAGTATTTGGTCCCATATTCCTAGCATTTGCTGTTTGTTTTGGTTGTGTTTCAGATGATTTTGTCCCCAATAGAGATTAATGGTAAACAATGTATTGTGTCATTTTGGAAGAACTTTTATTGTAAATAAGAATATAATATTTTTCTAAACACTTCTACATTAATCTGGAATCTACCATAATTATGGATAATCCTGTGTCACACTGTGAACTGTTTCACCTGTCCTTGTGATTGTCTCCACCCCCTCCAGTTGTCGCCAATCTTCCCCCTTATCCCCTGTGTATTTATACCTGTGTTCTCCGTATACCTGTTTGTCCGTTGCCAGTTCATCTTGTTTGTCAGTTCAACCAGCATTTTTGTTCTCAGCTCCTGCTTTTCCCAGTCTCTCTTTTTCTCGCCCTCCTGGTTTTGACCCTTGCCTGTCCTGACTCTGAGCCCACCTGCCTGACCACTCTGCCTGCCACTGAGCCTGCCTGCTAAACTGTAGCTTTGCCCCACTTCTGGATTGCTGACCTCTGCCTACCCTGAGCCTGCCTGCCATCTGGTATTGTTGCCCCACCTCTGGTTTACTGACCCCTGCCTGCCTTGACCTGTCTATTGCCTGCCCCTGTTAGAATATTAAACTATTGTCAATTCGACGTGTCTGCATCTGGATCTTACCTTGATTTCTGATAGTCCTGAATGAATTGTGAATAATGATGAGACAGAAAGTTGCGTAAATATCACCCCCCACAAAAAAATCAAATCAAATCAAATGAAATTTTATTTGTCACATGGTTAGCAGATGTTAATGCGAGTGTAGCGAAATGCTTGTGCTTCTAGTTCCGACAATGCAGTAATAACCAACAAGTAATCTAACTAACAATTCCTAAACTACTGTCTTATACACAGTGTAAGGGGATAAATAATATGTACATAAGGATATATGAATGAGTGATGGTACAGAGCAGCATAGGCAAGATACAGTAGATGGTATCGAGTACAGTATATACATATAAGACGAGTATGTAAACAAAGTGGCATAGTTAAAGTGGCTAGAGATACATGTATTACATAAGGATGCAGTCGATGATATAGAGTACAGTATATACGTATGCATATGAGATGAATAATGTAGGGTAAGTAACATTATATAATATAGCATTGTTTAAAGTGGCTAGTGATATATTTACATCATTCCCATCAATTCCCATTATTAAAGTGGCTGGAGTTGAGTCAGTGTCAGTGTGTTGGCAGCGGCCACTCAATGTTAGTGGTGGCTGTTTAACAGTCTGATGGCCTTGAGATAGAAGCTGTTTTTCAGTCTCTCGGTCCCAGCTTTGATGCACCTGTACTGACCTCGCCTTCTGGATGATAGCGGGGTGAACAGGCAGTGGCTCGGGTGGTTGATGTCCTTGATGATCTTTATGGCCTTCCTGTAACATCGGGTGGTGTAGGTGTCCTGGAGGGCAGGTAGTTTGCCCCTGGTGATGCGTTGTGCAGACCTCACTACCCTCTGGAGAGCCTTACGGTTGAGGGCGGAGCAGTTGCCGTACCAGGCGGTGATACAGCCCGCCAGGATGCTCTCGATTGTGCATCTGTAGAAGTTTGTGAGTGCTTTTGGTGACAAGCCAAATTTCTTCAGCCTCCTGAGGTTGAAGAGGCGCTGCTGCGCCTTCTTCACAATGCTGTCTGTGTGAGTGGACCAATTCAGTTTGTCTGTGATGTGTATGCCGAGGAACTTAAAACTTGCTACCCTCTCCACTACTGTTCCATCGATGTGGATAGGGGGGTGTTCCCTCTGCTGTTTCCTGAAGTCCACAATCATCTCCTTAGTTTTGTTGACGTTGAGTGTGAGGTTATTTTCCTGACACCACACTCCGAGGGCCCTCACCTCCTCCCTGTAGGCCGTCTCGTCGTTGTTGGTAATCAAGCCTACCACTGTTGTGTCGTCCGCAAACTTGATGATTGAGTTGGAGGCGTGCGTGGCCACGCAGTCGTGGGTGAACAGGGAGTACAGGAGAGGGCTCAGAACGCACCCTTGTGGGGCCCCAGTGTTGAGGATCAGAGGGGAGGAGATGTTGTTACCTACCCTCACCACCTGGGGGCGGCCCGTCAGGAAGTCCAGTACCCAGTTGCACAGGGCGGGGTCGAGACCCAGGGTCTCGAGCTTGATGACGAGCTTGGAGGGTACTATGGTGTTGAATGCCGAGCTGTAGTCGATGAACAGCATTCTCACATAGGTATTCCTCTTGTCCAGATGGGTTAGGGCAGTGTGCAGTGTGGTTGAGATTGCATCGTCTGTGGACCTATTTGGGCGGTAAGCAAATTGGAGTGGGTCTAGGGTGTCGGGTAGGGTGGAGGTGATATGGTCCTTGACTAGTCTCTCAAAGCACTTCATGATGACAGAAGTGAGTGCTACGGGCGGTAGTCGTTTAGCTCAGTTACCTTAGCTTTCTTGGGAACAGGAACAATGGTGGCCCTCTTGAAGCATGTGGGAACAGCAGACTGGTATAGGGATTGATTGAATTTGTCCGTAAACACACCGGCCAGCTGGTCTGCGCATGCTCTGAGGGCGCGGCTGGGGATGCCGTCTGGGCCTGCAGCCTTGCGAGGGTTAACACGTTTAAATGTCTTACTCACCTCGGCTGCAGTGAAGGAGAGACCGCATGTTTTCGTTGCAGGCCGTGTCAGTGGCAGTGTATTGTCCTCAAAGCTGGCAAAACAGTTATTTAGTCTGCCTGGGAGCAAGACATCCTGGTCTGTGACTGGGCTGGATTTCTTCCTGTAGTCCGTGTTTGACTGTAGACCCTACCACATGCCTCTTGTGTCTCAGCCGTTGAATTGAGATTCTACTTTGTCTCTGTACTGACGCTTAGCTTGTTTGATAGCCTTGCGGAGGGAATAGCTGCACTGTTTGTATTCGGTCATGTTACCAGACACCTTGTCCTGATTAAAAGCAGTGGTTCGCGCTTTCAGTTTCACGCGAATGCTGCCATCAATCCACGGTTTCTGGTTAGGGAATGTTTTAATCGTTGCTATGGGAACGACATCTTCAACGCACGTTCTAATGAACTCGCACACCGAATCAGCGTATTCGTCAATGTTGTTATCTGACGCAATACGAAACATATCCCAGTCCACGTGATGGAAGCAGTCTTGGAGTGTGGAGTCAGCTTGGTCGGACCAGCGTTGGACAGACCTCAGCGTGGGAGCCTCTAGTTTTAGTTTCTGTCTGTAGGCAAGGATCAGCAAAATGGAGTCGTGGTCAGCTTTTCCGAAAGGGGGCGGGGCAGGGCCTTATATGCGTCGCAGAAGTTAGAGTAACAATGATCCAAGGTTTTTCCACCACTGGTTGCGCAATCGATATGCTGATAAAATTTAGGGAGTCTTGTTTTCAGATTAGCCTTGTTAAAATCCCCAGCTACAATGAATGCAGCCTCCGGATAAATGGTTTCCAGTTTGCAAAGAGTTAAATAAAGTTAGTTCAGAGCCATCGATGTGTCTGCTTGGGGGGGATATATACGGCTGTGATTATAATCGAAGAGAATTCTCTTGGTAGATAATGCGGTCTACATTTGATTGTGAGGAATTCTAAATCAAGTGAACAGAAGGATTTGAGTTCCTGTATGTTTCTTTCATCACACCATGTCTCGTTAGCCATAAGGCATACGCCCCCGCCCCTCTTCTTACCAGAAAGGTGTTTGTTTCTGTCGGCGCGATGCGTGGAGAAACCCGTTGGCTGCTATCCTCCCTGTTAGTATAATGGTGAGAGGTTAGCATGTCTTGGGGGGTATGATATCTGTGCATCTGTAACATTCTCACTTATCATTATTCACTAAAATATATCACTGTCCCAATACTTTTGGAGCTCACTCTATATCATTTACATAAGTATTCACACCTCTGAGTCAAAACCTGTTAGAATCACCTTTTGGCAGCTATTAGCTTCACTGACAGTTCCATACTCTCCCTGACCGAGTCTGTAATACCTACATGTTTCAAGCAGACCATCATAGTCCTTGTGCCCAAGAAAGCGAATGTAACCTGCCTAAATGACTATTGCCTGTGGCACTCATGTCGGTAGCCATGAAGTGCTTTGAAAGGCTGGTCATGGCTCACATCAACACCATCAACCGGAAACCCTAGACCCACTCCAGTATGCATACCGCCCCAACAGATCCACTGGTGACGCAATCTCAATCACACTCCAAACTGCCCTTTCCCACCTGGACAAAAGGAACACCTATGTGAGAATGCTGTTCATTTGACTACAGCTCAGCGTCCTACACTATAGTGCACACAAAGCAATCACTAAGCTAAGGACCCTGGCACTAAACACCTCCCTTTGCAAGTGGATCCTGGACTTCCTGATGGGCCGCCCCCAGGTGGTAAGAGTAGGTAACAACACATCTTCCACGCTGATCCTCAACGCGGGGGCCCCTCAGGGGTGTGTGCTTAGTACCCTCCTGTACTCCCTGTTCACCCACGACTGCGTGGCCAAACACGACATCCAACACCATCATTAGGTTGGCTGATGACACAACAGTGGTAGGCTTGAGCACCGATGAGACAGCCTATAGGGAGGAGGTCAGAGACTTGGCAGTGTGATGCCAGAACAACAACCTCTCCCTCAACGCGAGCAAGACAAAGGGTGCTGATCATGGACTACAGGAAGAGGAGGGCCATTCACATCGACGGGGCTGCAGTGGAGCGGGTCGAGAATTGACATAATTTGAGTCAATTGGAGGTGTACCTGGGGATGTATTTCAAGGCCTACCTTCAAACTCAGTGCCTCTTTGCTTGACATCATGGGAAAATCAAAATAAATCAGCCAAGACCTCAGAAAATAAATTGTAGACCTCCACAAGTCTGGTTCATTCTTGGGAGCAATTTCCAAATGCCTGAAGGTACCATGTTCATCTGTACAAACAATAGTATGCAAGTATAAATAACATGGGACCACGCAGTCGTCATACCGCTCAGGAAGGAGACTCATTCGGTCTCCTAGAGATTAACTTACTTTGTTGCGAAAAGTGCAAATCAATCCCAGAACAACAGCAAAGGACCTTGTGAAGATGCTGGAGTAAAAGTATTTATGTCCACAGTAAAATGAGTCCTATATCGACATAACCTGAAAGGCCGCTCAGCAAGGAAGAAGCCACTGCTCCATAACCGCCATAAAAAAGCCAGACTACGGTTTGCAACTGCACATGGGGACAAAGATCATACTTTTAATGTCCTCTGGTCTGATGAAACAAAAATAGAACTGTTTGACCATAATGACCATCATTGTGTTTGGAGGAGAAAGGGGGGAGACTTGCAAGCTGAAGAACACCATCCCAACCGTGAAGCACGGGGGTAGCAGCATCATGTTGTGGGGGTGCTTTGCTGCACGAGGGACTAGTGCACTTCACAAAATAGATGGCATCATGGAAAATTGTTGGAGAATTGGATATATTGAAGTAACATGTCAAGACATCAGTCAGGAAGTTAAAGTTTGGTCGCAAATGGGTCGCAAATGGGTCTTCCAAATGGACAATGACCCCAAGCATACTTACAAACTTTTGTCAAAATGGCTTAAGGACAACAAAGTCAAGGTATTGGAGTGGCCATCACAAATGCCTGACCTCAATCCTATAGAACATTTGTGGGCAGAACTGAAAAAGCGTGTGTGAACAAGGAGGCCTACAAACCTGACTCAGTTACACCAGCTCTGTCAGGAGGAATGGGCCAAAATTCACCCAACTTATTGTGGGAAGCTTGTGGAAGGCTACCCAAAATATTTGACCCAAGTTAAACAATTTAAAGGCAATGCTACCAAATACTAATTGAGTGTATGTAAACTTCTGACCCACTGGGTATGTGATGAAAGAAGTAAAAGCTGAAATAAATAATTCTCTCTACTATTGTTCTAACATATCACATTCTTAAAATAAAGTGGCAATCCTAACTGACCTAAGACAGGGAATTTTTACTGAGTGAGTTTAAATGTATTTGGCTAAGGTGTATGCAAACTTCTGACTTACACTGAATGCAGGATGCTACCCACCCTCCACAGCTTGGCCTTCGCTCCAGAGCAAAACTCCAAACCCATAACCTAATTATTACTAATTGCCTAATTACCTAAAGCAGAGATTACTGCTTTCAAGGTTCTTTTTCCAAGCTATTCGGAGGGTGCTCTAGCAAACAAACAGCAGAGACCCGAGGACACCATTGCAACCTGGAACTGAGTGAGTAGCGTTTGGTCTGATGCTATTTTGAAAGCCTAGAAGAAAAATAAAAAACATTTTATTTTTTTTATAATAAAGTGCATTTACAGTGATATATTTTACTTTATGGTGACTGCATGCTGAGTTAAGGCTCCGAGGCTTGCAAGGACAGACCAAATACAAATTCATTTAGCACTAAATTGTGACGTAAACAGTCTTTGGGCCCAACAAGGGTCAGGAGTCTTTGAAGAGTCTTCTGAACCCCCCTCCTGCTGTTCAAAGACCATTCCCTGGCATTTTCTACAAGAAATCTGCCTCTAGAAATAAAAGCTTATCCCAAGTGTGTGTGACACCTACTCCCATTGCCTGCTGCACTGCTGCTTGGATTCCACCTGGCCATCTGTTTGCCGTCTGCCCTGCCCTGTCTCCCCCTGTCTGGTACAGGTACCTCCACCACACTAACCCCTCTCTCCTGAGCTTTTGCTCGCCTCCAGCACACACACACTGTTGGGGCGAGTGACTATGAACTTACAATGGCTAGCCCAAGTCTATTCGTTATATATTACATTTCTTTCTTGTGCATTTTGCTATTTTGCCATTTGACTCATGACTCCTGCATACTTTGTTGACTACAACCTTCTTTACCCAACTGTGGGACAGACTATGTTTGTTCCCACACTCAGGACTCTCTATTGGTTACACAAACGTTTTGCCTCACATCCTATTCTAACCACCTCTCTCCGGCTTTGTATTCATGTTACCTGATGAAATTGCTGTACAATATGATCTTGCTGACATCTGATGCACATTCAGATGTCATAAGTCAACACTGCAGATCTCTCCCTGTCCTCTGCCGTGCCTTGATTGTATTACAGTTTATGATATCTGGAAATGTGCATGTACACCCTGGCCCACCTACTGTTGCTAGCCCCAATTCTGACTTGTGCTCTGATATCTGCTTCACTGATTTCTGATTTCGTAAAAGCCTGGGTTTTCTGCACGTTAACACTGGAAACTTATTACGTAAAATGGATCAATTGAAAGTGTGGGTTCATAGCTCTTATCCAGATGTGTTGGTCATTACTGAGACGTGATTAAGGAAGAGTGTTTTGAATACTGATGTTAACCTTTCTGGTTATAACCTTTTTCGGCAAGACAGATCTTCCAAAGGTGGGGGAGTGGCAATCTTTACCAAGGATCACATTCAGTACTCAGTTGTCTCCACCAAGTCTGTCCCCAAACAATTTGATTCGCTGGTTTTAAGCACAAAACTCTCAAATAGCTCTTGTTGACTGTTGCTGGGTGCTATCGTCCTCCATCAGTATCGGCCTACGCTTGCTAATAAACTTTAATAAGCAAGCCTTCCTTCATGAACTGTGTAACAAGTGCACTGAGAGTCAGGAAGAAAGTTCAGGGAGTGTTTTAATAAATATACACTGCTCAAAAAAATAAAGGGAACACTTAAACAACACAATGTAACTCCAACTCAATCACACTTCTGTGAAATCAAACTGTCCACTTAGGAAGCAACACTGATTGACAATAAATTTCACATGCTGTTGTGCAAATGGAATAGACAACAGGTAGAAATTATAGGCAATTAGCAAGACACCCCCAATAAAGGAGTGGTTCTGCACGTGGTGACCACAGACCACTTCTCAGTTCCTATGCTTCCTGGCTGATGTTTTGGTCACTTTTGAATGCTGGTGGTGCTTTCACTCTAGTGGTAGCATGAGACTGAGTCTACAACCCACACAAGTGGCTCAGGTAGTGCAGCTCATCCAGGATGGCACATCAATGCGAGCTGTGGCAAGAAGGTTTCCTGTGTCTGTCAGCGTAGTGTCCAGAGCATGGAGGCACTACCAGGAGACAGGCCAGTACATCAGGAGATGTGGAGGAGGCCGTAGGAGGGCAACAACCCAGCAGCAGTACCGCTACCTCCGCCTTTGTGCAAGGAAGAGCAGGAGGAGCACTGCCAGAGCCCTGCAAAATGACCTCCAGCAGGCCACAAATGTGCATGTGTCTGCACAAACGGTCAGAAACAGACTCCATGAGGGTGGTATGAGGGCCAGATGTCCACAGGTGGGGGTTGTGCTTACAGCCCAACACCGTGCAGGACGTTTGGCATTTGCCAGAGAACACCAAGATTGGCAAATTTGCCACTGGCGCCCTGTGCTCTTCACAGATGAAAGCAGGTTCACACTGAGCACGTGACAGACGTTACAGAGTCTGGAGATGCCGTGGAGAACGTTCTGCTGCCTGCAACATCCTCCAGCATGACCGGTTTGGAGGTGGGTCAGTCATGGTGTGGGGTGGCATTTCTTTGGGGGGCCGCACAGCCCTCCATGTGCTCGCCAGAGGTAGCCTGACTGCCATTAGGTACCGAGATGAGATCCTCAGACCCCTTGGGAGACCATACGCTAGTGCGGTTGGCCCTGGGTTCCTCCTAATGCAAGACAATGCTAGACCTCATGTGGCTGGAGTGTGTCAGCAGTTCCTGCAAGAGGAAGGCATTGATGCTATGGACTGGCCCGCCTGTTCCCCAGACCTGAATCCAATTGAGCACATCTGGGACATCATGTCTCGCTCCATCCACCAACACCACGTTGCACCACAGACTGTCC
This sequence comes from Oncorhynchus keta, assembly GCF_023373465.1. Classification (NCBI taxonomy): domain Eukaryota; kingdom Metazoa; phylum Chordata; class Actinopteri; order Salmoniformes; family Salmonidae; genus Oncorhynchus; species Oncorhynchus keta. The sequence goes on along the minus strand of NC_068444.1, from coordinate 34,970,809 downwards.
AGGAGTTGGCGAATGCTTTAGTCCAGGGCGGGGAGGAGATCCCTCAGGAGACCATCCGCCACCTCATCAGGAGCATGCCCAGGCGTTGTAGGGAGGTCATACAGGCACGTGGAGGCCACACACACTACTGAGCCTCATTTGGACTTGTTTTAAGGACATTACATCAAAGTTGGATCAGCCTGTAGTGTGGTATTTCCACCTTAATTTTGAGTGTGACTCCAAATCCAGACCTCCATGGGTTGATACATTTGATTTCCATTGTTAATTTTTGTGTGATTTTGTTGTCAGCACATTCAACTATGTAAAGAAAAAAGTATTTAATACGAATATTTCATTCATTCAGATCTAGGATGTGTTATTTTAGTGTTCCCTTTATTTTTTTAAACAGTGTATTTAACAATAAACACGTAACACAAACAACGCACCAACATGAAAACAGAGTCAATAACACCTGAGGAAAGAACCAAGGGGAGAGACAGTTCTAGGGAAGACAATCAAGGAGTTGATGGAGTCCAGGTGAGTGTCATGAGGCGCAGAAGCACGAGACGATGGTGACAGTTGTGCTGGATAATCAGCAGCCTGATGACCTAGAGGCCAGAGAGGGAGTATACGTGACAAACTGGCCTCTGTAAAATGGTATAGAATCAGCTTGAAGACGCTTGGACCTTATTTTTTATATTTTCAGTGGTATTGTTAACAAACATGCCCCCATAAAGAAAATGAGAATTAAAAACAGGTTCAGCCCTTGGTGCGACCATGATCTTGCAGAGTTACTCCACTTCAAGAATTGCATTTGGCAAAAGGCTCGGCAAAAGGCTCAGGCTGACTGGCTATCATTCAGTCAAATGAGAAATAAGTGCATTCAGGCTATCCAGAAGGCCAAAGTTAGTTACTTTATGGAGCAGTTCTTACTCTGAGGGTCTAAACCCAAGAAGTTCTGGAAAACGGTTAAAGACCTGGAGAATAAACCCTCCTCCTCACAGCTGCCCATGTCCCTTAATGTTGATGATATATCAATTCTCCATATCAATTCTATTATAGTCTCAGACATTAATGTAACAGTTTTAGAAACTTCAATGTGTTTTCTATCCAATGCTACCAATTATATGCATATCCTGGCTTCTGGGCCTGAGTAACAGACAGTTTACTTTGGAAATTCAGGAATCTAGACCCTATCCCGAACCAGATTGATTAATTAGGTCAGGATTCCTATTTGACTCAGCCATGCCTCCTTGCCCATCCAGCATTTCCTCATCTCATACCCCTTCTAATGTGACTATCAATGATTGTCACGGGTAACTTGGTGCGTGAGGGAAGAATCAGGCGCAGAGAGCATATATTTCCACAGGAAGAATTGCACTTTTAATATCGCACAGAATATAATGCCCAACAAAACAGAGTGAGGAAAATGTGGACCAACCCAACACAACAGGGTGCCAGGTCCAGAGCATGAACACCAAAAAAGCATACACACGTAACATATCAGTAATCCCGCACGAAACAAGGGCGGGTAAACGTATTATAAACAAGGAAGCCAATCAAGCACACAAATAGCCAGGTTCAACTAATAAGACAAAATAAACAGACAACGAAAAAGGGATTGTTGCGGCTAGTAGGCCGGTGACGACGACCGCCGAGCACTGCCCGAACAGGCAGGGGGGCCAACTTCGGTGGAAGTCGTGACACTGATGCTTCTCCTTCTTTTTCCCCTGCCCGCTACAAAGTTTCTCCCTGCAGGCAGTCACTGAGTCCGAGGTGCTAAAGGAGCTCCTTAAACTTGACCCCAAAAAAACACCCTTTCTTCTTTAAGTTTGCTGCCCCTATAATCACCAAGCCTATCTCCAACCGTTTTAACCCGTCTCTCCTTTCTAGGGAGGTTCCCATTGCTTGGAAGGCAGCCACAGTTCACCCTTTATTTAAAGGTTGAGATCAAGCAACCAATTTATATTATGCCCTGTTTATCCAAAGTGTTGATGCAGGCACCACCATGTTTGAAAATATGAAGAGCGGTACTCAGCGATGTGTTGTATTTGCCCCAAACATAACGTTTTTTTTTGTTCAGGACATAAAGATAATTTCTTTGCCACATTGTCTTTGCATGTTTTGGAGTATTTCTATTTTGTACAGGCTCCCTTCAATTCACTCCATTGTTTAGGTTAGTATTGTGGAGTAACTACTATGTCGTTGAACCATCCTCAGTGAAATCCCTGAGCGGTTTCCTTCCTCTCCGGCAACTGAGTTAGGAAAGAAACCTGTATCTTTGTAGTGACTGGGTATATTGATACACCATCCAAAGTGTAACTAATATTTTCACCATGCTCAAAGGGATATTCAATGTCTGCTTTTTTTTCCTCCCTGGACTTTGTGTTTGAATCTGTGTTTGAAATACACTGCTCAACTGAGGGACCATTGTATGTGTGGGGTACAAAGATGAGGTAGTCATAACAAAATTATGTTAACCACTATTATTGCACACAGAGTGATTCTATGCAACCTATGTGACTTGATTGGCAAATATTTACTCCTGAACTTATTTAGGCTTGCCACAACAAAGGGGTTGAATACTTATTGACTCAATACATTTTAGCTTTTCATTTTGAATGAACTTGTAAAACATAATTCCACTTTGACATTATGGAGTATTGTGTGTGTGACACAAAATCTCAATTCAATTCATTTAAAATTCAGGCTGTAACACAACACAATGTGGATAAAGTAGAGGCACTGCATATTATTGTTATCTGTTAACATGTCACATAGTTTATTATTTTCATCAAGACCGTTACAATTTCTATTTTGGCTGATGCATGATGCAAAATCACTGCCATTTTTAAAAAAAAATAGCAACTGATGATGCCATATTTTCCAACCCATACAGCGCCTTGAATAACAGGATTTGTCGTGTATTTATCCACACCAAGGTAAAATCAGCATTTACACAATAAAAATATATAATTTCTGTTCCCCCATACTCCTGCAGCATAAGTACAAATACGGTATGTAGCACCAATGAATCAAACAGTTTAGTTAAACATTTAAATGGTAGCCGCCCATGGCTTTGTACTTTGCAATGATGGCACCGAGGGCACAATTCGCATAGTTAGATATGTACTTCACAGACACATTGTGATCCACAAAGTCTTTGACAATCAATCTCATATACTTGTACTCACTGATCATATCTACTGTGGCCTGGACCACAGCAGTGTTCTAGTCACTGCTGAATTCCAATAGCGTACCACCTTAGTTTTGTCCACGTTGATATTCAGATTCAATTGTCCACACCAGTTAAAAACAATATATAACATTTCTTGAAACTTATCTTCACTTTCAGATATCAGTACAATGTAATCTGCATATAAAAGAAGAGACACTATGATTTATGACTGGAGGGATGGAGTTGGAAGCTCCAGGGAAAGAAGCCTGGGTGATAAATGAAGCCCCAGTAGGGTTAAGCGAGGACAGGTTCTTAACGGGGATCACTGGGTCCTCTGGGGCTCTGCTTAGAGTCACAATCCATTGGATTACTTGGATCAGCCTCTCTCAGATCTACAGCCCTGAGTGTGTTTAATCCACTTTCATGTACTCTCCCTCTCCCCCCAGGTGGGAACATTAGAGCGGGGTATCCTCCAGGTGCGTTACCCGGTGTGGCCACGCTATGGCAGTTTTCTGGAGACGGTATCAGATGACCGCCACCTGACGGTAGCCACTCTGGAGGAGAGGCCCTTCGTCATCGTAGAAAACGTGGACCCCGACACGGGCACCTGTGTACGCAATACCGTGCCTTGCCGACGCCAGTCCAACCGCACCGAGAGGTACACACGCACGCACCAACAACAACATGCAAATTGCAAATGTATACAGATGGCTGCGCATAGAGTTGAAGTCGGAAGTTTACATGCACTTAGGTTGGAGTCATTAAAACTTGTTTTTCAACCACTCCACAAATTTCTTGTTATCAAACTATAGTTTTGGCAAGTTGGTTAGGACATCTACTTTGTGCATGACACAAGTGATTCTTCCAACAATTGTTTACAGACAGATTATTTCACTTATAATTCACTGCATCACAATTCCGGTGGGTCAGACGTTTACATACACTAAATTGACTATGCCTTTAAACAGCTTGGTAAATTCCTGAAAATGATGTCATGGCTTTAGAAGCTTCTGATAGGCTAATTGACATAACTGGAGTCAATTGGAAGTGTACCTGTGGAGGCTGGCGTAAACAGATACAAAAGTATCTATATCCACAGTAAAATGAGTCCTATATCGAATAACCTGAAAGGCCGCTCAGCAAGGAAGCCACTGCTCAAAAGCAGCCATAAAAAAAGACAGACTACGGTTTGCAACTGCACACGGGGACAAAGATCATACTTTTGGGAGAAGTGTTCTCTGGTCTGATGAAACAAAAATAGAACTGTTTGGCCATAATGACTATTGTTATGTTTGGAGGAAAAAGGGGGAGGCTTGCAAGCCGAAGAACACCATCCCAACCGTGAAGCACGGGGGTGGCAGCATCATGTTATGGGGGTGCTATGCTGCACGAGGGACTGGTGCACTTCACAAAATAGATAGCATGAGGAAGGAATATTATTTGGATATATTGAAGCAACATCTCAAGACATCAGTCAGGAAGTTAAAGTTTGGTCGCAAATGGATCTTCCGAATGGAGAATGACCCCAAGCATACTTCCAAAGTTGTAGCAAAATGGCTTAAGGACAACAAAGTCAAGGTATTGGAGTGGCCATCACAAAATCCTGACCTCAATCCTCTCTAAAATTTGTGGGCAGAACTGAAAAAGCATGTGCGAGCAAGCAGGCCTACAAACCTGACTCAGTTACACCAGCTCTGTCATGAGGAATGGGCCAAAATTCACCCATCTTATTGTGGGAAGCTTGTGGAAGGCTCCCCACAATGTTTGACCCATGTTAAATATTTTAAAGGCAGTGCTACCAAATACTAATTCAGTGTATGTAAACTTCTGATCCACTGGGAATGTGATGAAATAAATCATTCTCTCTACTATTATTCTGACATTTTACATTCTTCAAATAAAGTGGTGATCCTAACTGACCTACGACAGATCATTTTTACTTGAATTAAATGTCAGGAATTGTGAACAACTGAGTTAAATGTATTTGGCAAAGGTGCATCTGGTAAACACATACTGGAAGCTAGATTTTGAGACCGGGATACTTTTATACATTTCAAACACACAAACATACATGCATACACTATGATGCGCTGTTGTCAGAGCACATAGCAGCTGTGTGATCCTTTAAACTGTATCAAACCACGTGCATGAACACACCTGGAGTGAAACGGATTACTAATAGGAGTCAACCCATAACACAACAATGACACACCAGGGGCCAACCAGTATATTAATAGTGGAGAGATGTGTGGGGAGAGTTGTTGTGCGCGATGGCACATTGATTGGCTGTAAAGAAGATTTATCTGCCAACGCTGGCATATATATCATGGCACTGTCGGGTAGAAATCACACAACCCTCTCTTTCTCTTTCTCCTGATTCAACGCTTTATTGGCATGAATGGGTGGTTGTCACTGTTGCCAGAGCAATGCACATGAAGTATGACATAAATTAACCATGTGTTTGAGCAACAATAATAATAAAATATAGGAAACTAATAAACAAAACATTTAACAAACAGCAACAATTGAGAAATATAAATCTGCAAGGGCTATTGTTTCTCTTACATTATGACAGGCCAGGACATCATCTGGAGCAACATCTACTGTCTCTACATTTTCTCCAAACAAAATGCTGATTTTCTCCTCAACAGGCAGGTCAAGAAATCCTGCAATTCTGTCTTCAAATTTCAGGAGATAAATACCTCTGATTGATTCGTATTTTGAGCAGTGGAGTAGGAAGAGCTGCTCATCATCTACTTCACCTGACCCACAGTGCTTACTTAGTCTTTCTTCTCTGACCTTCCATGCTTTTCTATGGCGTTCTGTCTCTATTGCCAGGTTATGGTCCCTCTCTCTCTCTCTGGTCCCTCTCTCGGTCTTGGTCTCTCTCTCTCTCTCTCTCTCTCTCTCTCTCTCTCTCTCTCTCTCTCTCTCTCTCTCTCTCTCTCTCTCTCTCTCTCTCTTCCCCCCCCCCTGCTTGGGGAGTAATCAACACTACGGGCTACCAGGGAAAACCAGAAAGAGGGAGAGAGAGAGAGTTAGTGAAAGTAAAATAAAGGATGTTAATCATATGTTGGGTGACATAGCTCTTCTCCGTGGCAGATGTTTGGTGTAATTGAAAGATTTTTTACTCATTAAAACTCCTCTCTTTGGACAGCGGCTGGTCTCATTGGCAACATAACTGAACTCCAATAAGTGAGAGTATCGTAAACAGGTTGTTTGTTCAGCAACAAAAACCGATGCATGTGCAACTATGGGGAAAAACGGACAGAGTTGGCTTAGATTGTTGACATGTAAACTATATTTAGTCTCAAATGTTTGAAAATAAATACATTTGCACAATGAGCACTTGTGTCAAATACACCAGTATACTGTCGTTACTAGCAAATTTGAGCCATATTAGCATAGATGTGACATCAGTAAAAACACTTCAAATCAAGACATAGTTTCATCTTGTTCTTGATACCATCTGAAACAAGCCACACCCACGATTCACCACATGGCAACATCTTGTCATCGTTGCTAGCTATCTGGCCCATCCCAAATCACAACACACAGACTTCTGCCCCATTTTAAGCGTGTGCACCGTTTTCGTGAAATTGTCAGCTAACCCTTCTTTAAGGCACAGTCAAAAGCACCCTCTCTTCTAACTGACTGTGGGCGAGCCGCAACAGTGATGCTATTGCTGCGTGATCCTACATGCTGTACTATGCTTTGTCTGGGTAGAATCCTAACTTGTCCACGTGTGGGTATTTGATTGCAATGTAGTCGGCGTATACCTGCGAGCAGAACTGGTTTGGGGACGCCCAGAGAGCGCGAGAGTTGTATTGCGATGGCAGAATATTCAAGTGCAGTACTGTAAGACCTTAGTTTAGTTATGTAGAAGCTTTGGGACAATTGCAACAATTGATGGCCACGAGATTATCACCAGCTCTCGTTAAACTCTCGATACGAGCTAAAACCACCCGCACAACTGATCTCAATTGCAACCATCGTCCACCACTGTTAAACATCTGCATAACGCGGATTTCGGGGTTATCTTTTAGTCCTGATTCCAACCAACATTTGTTCTCTGGTGGGTAATTATCATCGGAACATTTTAATCTTGCTATTTTTTTTCTCCACCTTTATTTAACCAGGTAGGCTAGTTGAGAACAAGTTCTCGTTTGCAACTGCGACCTGGCCAAGATAAAGCAAAGCAGTGTGACAGAGAACAACACAGAGTTACACATGGAGTAAACAATAAACAAGCCAATAACAAACAAGTCAATGACACAGTAGAGAAAATAAAGTCTATATACAGTGTGTGCAAAAGGCATGAGGAGGTAGGCAATAAATAGGCCATAGGAGCGAATAATTACAATTTAGCAGATTAACACTGGAGTGATAAATTAGCAGATGATGATGTGCAAGTAGAGATACTGGTGTGCAAAAGAGCAGAAAAGTAAACAAAATAAAAACAGTATGGGGATGAGGTAGGTAGATTGGGTGGGCTATTTACAAATGGACTATGTACAGCTGCAGTGATCGGTTAGCTGCTCAGATAGTTGATGTTTAAAGTTGGTGAGGGAAATAAAAGTCTCCAACTTCAGCCATTTTTGCAATTCGTTCCAGTCACTGGCAGCAGAGAACTGGAAGGAAAGGCGGCCAAATGGGGTGTTGGCTTTGGGGATGATCAGTGAGATGAGCAGACTAAGAGTGATGTATCTATTTGACGACTGAAACAAAGTATTTCCTTTTCTACCATGACAAATCTACTGTGGCAATTTTCCTGACACGTTGTATGAATGGGAAAAAAAATATGTTGAAGGTGTAGCCTATTCTTAATTATTTTATTTGTCTCCAATTTATGCTCTCCATGAAATGCAACGGCCTTTAAAATAAAATTGTCTGATATGGTCATATCAAGATTGAGGGTAAAATATCCCTGGACAGTCCATATTAGAAATTTGCAACAATATCAAGTAAATCATGATTGAGTCATATAATCTATATTTGTTTATCAAATGAAAATGTAGTCATTTACGTTATACATTGAAAGGCAATTATCATTTTATTTTGCCATTTAAGGTGAAGCATTTGAATGAAATGAGGGCTAATACTTCTATCTTCTTATACATCAATCAGCCTTGATTTCTGATGCTTCTGATTGGGTGATAATTCATTCGGGGCGGTAGTAGAGAATCTAGACCAGCTATATGGTATCATAATCACTTGACATGGTAACAACGAGAGATCAACTGATTTTTTTGTTGCAATCAAGCTTAGTCATCTCCCATTCGTAGCGTTTTAAGGAATCCAGCGGTAACCTGCAGGACTGCGTTCAATTCTGCCTGTTGGTTGCAATCGAGCCATAGGTATTAGCATCACATACCTAAGGGTACACCACTGGCAATCTCCCCACTGAAACATATGTTCTCAATCTTCCTTCCTCATTATTTCTTTCTCCACCATTCTCTGTCTTCCTTCCTCATAGCAAAGGATGTTTATTTGTGTGTTATAGCTTTAGATTTCCTCCCTCTGTTCACATTGTTTCATACTGCTGTAGTCTCAGGGAAGAACCCTGGAGCCACAGAGCCATCGCTAATCCTCAGGTGTGTCTGTGTGTGAGCGTGTAGTGTTGGGGGGAGATAGAGGAAGCAGTTTTTTTGTTGTGTAGCATACACACACACACACACACACACACACACACACACACACACACACACACACACACACACACACACACACACACACACACACACACACACACACACACACACACACACACACATTAGAACACCCTAACTCAGAGCTCTTAACCTGCAGCGTTTAGCCCAGGCTGGTGAGATGAGGGAGACGGGGACAGACCTGTTTACTCTAGGTCAAACAACAACAACCATCCCCTCTCTTTCATCCCTCTCTCTCTGTCCTCCCCCTCTACCTACACATCATTAGACAGTGGGGTTGAGGGGAGGCTGGAGGTGACGGATCATCACCGCTCTGTGTGTGTGTGTGTCAGTGTTCCTCCAAACACCCTAATGGCCTGTGTTTAGAGTCTGTCTCCGGCCCTCAGACATCCAAGGTTTCAGACTGGACTAAGTGTGTGTGTGTGTGTGTGTGTGTGTGTGTGTGTGTGTGTGTGTGTGTGTGTGTGTGTGTGTGTGTGTGTGTGTGTGTGTGTGTGTGTGTGTGTGTGTGTGTGTGTGTGTGTGTGTGTGTGTGTGTGTGTGTGTGTGTGTGCGTGCGTGCATGCCTGCCCCTCTGACTGCGTGCGTGCATCTCTGTCTCTGTTTGTGTGTATGCGCACGCTTGTTTGCGTGTGTGTGATTATGTGTGTGTGTGTGTGTGTGTGTGTGTGTGTGTCTGGGGGATACCGATTTACTGTTGTCGTTCGTGTCTGCAGACCAGGTCCCAGTCATTAGTACAGAGTACAGTTTGCTCTTTGCTCTGCTATGATGCTGTTTAGCTTATTGATCTGATATGTCTCACATCTTCAGCCATCAGGACTCACTGTGTTCCTGCTGTTTGGGAGGTCAATAATAGGACCTATTAGGTCAATTAGGAGTTCTTCTTCTTTCTCCAAAAACGTATCATGCTTCACCTACGTTCTTTCTCTCTCTCTCTCTCTGTGTGGGTCGATCTCTGCAATATCTCAGGTCACTGAAGAATTGACTAATCTCTGTTCTGTGTGTGTGCTCCTCCTCTCCCTACAGTATTGTGGGCCACTCGGAGCCCTACAACAAGCTCTGCTGTAAGGGATTCTGTATAGACATTCTGAAGAAGCTGTCTCGCACCATTAAGTTCTCCTACGACCTCTACCTGGTCACTAACGGGAAACACGGAAAGATGATCAGTGGCATCTGGAACGGCATGATCGGAGAGGTGAGAGGAACACTAATGCCAAACCCCATATCAAACCCTAGTCTATGGGGATCTGAGAGTAATCCGTAGGTGTAAGCAATGGGGTAAAAGCTCCACTGGCATTCTGATAGCACACTTGATTACACTTATCAAGGCTTTCACGGTCCGTTGATTAGTGTCATCAAGTGTGTTAGTGCTGGCCTGGGACAAAAGCCTGCACACCCAGGAGTTTTCCAGGACCAGGAGTGCAGAACATTACAGGAGATGTCTGTGCTCGGGCAGAGGTGGTGGGTAGCATAGAGGCTCGAGAGGTGTACCAGTAGCTTGGAATGCTGCTGTTTCAAATCCCAGAACGATAACAATTGGAATATAAACTAGCTTCTCCATAAATAGCTACAATGCTCCAACTCCTAACTATGTGCTGTGTGTTCCATGGGAGCAGGAGAGAAAAAGAGGCAGTGGTCAGTGGCAGTGGTAACCTGGGTAGGTGTACAGGAGCTCTGCCTATCTCTTTGATGGTGCATTTTAACTAGGCAATGGTGTATGAGGACATGCACATATGGTGCTGAAGATGCAAAACACACACATCAAACACAGTTGCATCCTAAGGCGTACGCCTTAACAGGTGTTTCTCATGAGAACATCACTGCCTGCATTCCTCTGCCCAGAGGCTCAATACTTTGTATGTGTTTTTTTTAGGTAATTCTAGAGAAAAATACCATAGTGTGCAATTCTTATATACAGCGCGTTCGGAAAGTATTCAGACCCCTTGACTTTTTCCAAATTTTGTTACGTTACAGCCTTCTTCTGAAAATGACTCAATCGTTTTGTTCCCTCAATCTACACACAATACCCCATAATTAGTTTCTCTGCAGATCCTCTCAAGCTCTGTTAGGTCACTGCACAGCTATTTTCAGGTTTCTGCAGAGATGTTCAATCTTGGTTCAAGTCCAGGGTCTGGCTGGGCCACTTAAGGAAATTCAGAGACAGTCCTGTGTTCTGCGTTCTGTTGGCTGTGTGCTTAGGGTTGTTGTCCCGTTGGAAGGTGAACCTTCGCCCAAGTCTGAGGTCCTGAGCGCTCTGCGGCAGGTTTTCATCAAGGAACTCTTTGTGCATTGCTCCATTCATCTTTCCCTCGATCCTAACTGGTTTCCCAGTCCCTGCCACTGAAAAACATCCCCACAGCATGATGCTGCCACCACCATGCTTCACTGTAAGGATAGTGCTTGGCAATCAGTAAAAGAGTTCAATCTTGGTTTCATCAGACCAGAGAATCTTGTTTCTCATTGTCTGAGAGTCCTTTACAGTAGAGAGAGCCCTTTACTCCAAGCGACCTGTCATGTGCCTTTTACTGAGGAGTGGCTTCTGTCTGGCCACTCTACCATAAAGGCCTGATGGGTAGAGTGCTGCAGAGATGGTTGTCGTTCTGGAAGGTTCTCCCATCTCCACAGAGGAACTCTGGAGCTCTGTCAGAGTGACCATCAGGTTCTTTGCCACCTCCCCGACCAAGGCCCTTCTTCCCCGATTGCTCAGTTTGGCCGGGCTGCCAGGTCTAGAAAGAGTCTTGGTGGTTCCAAACTTCTTCCATTTAAGAATGATGGAGGCCACTGTTTTCTAGGGGACCTTCAATGCTGCAGAAATGTTTTGGTACCCTTCCCCAGATCTGTGCCTAGATACAATCCTGTCTCAGAGCTCTGCTGACATTTCTTTTGACCTTATGGTTTGGTTTTTGCTCTGACATGCACTGTCAACTGTGGGACCTTAAATAGACAGGTGTGTGCCTTTCCAAATCATGTCCAATCAATTACATTTACCACAGGTGGACTCCAATCAAGTTGTAGAAACATCTCATGGATGATCAATGGAACCTGGATGCATCTGAGCTCAATTTCGAGTCTCATAGCAAAGGGTCTGAATACTTATGTAAATGAGTTATTTCTGTTTTTTATTTTTAATAAATTAGCCAACATTTCTATAAACCAGTTTTCGCTTTGTCGTTATGGCATATTGTGTGTAGATTGATGATGACATTTTTTATTTAATGCATTTTAGAATAAGGCTGTAATGTAACAACATGCGAAAATCTGAACTGCACGTTAACAGTGGGATTATGTAGGGTAAATCCTATTGTCAGTTGTATAATGTAAAGATGTACTTGTATCAACCTGACACTCTCTTTTCCTCACCCTGTCTCATTCCTCACCCTCTCCTCTCCCAGGTGTTCTATAGGAAAGCAGACATGGCCATAGGTTCTCTCACCATAAATGAGGAGCGTTCTGAGATCATCGACTTCTCCGTGCCCTTCGTTGAGACGGGCATCAGCGTCATGGTTGCCCGTAGCAATGGGACTGTCTCCCCCTCCGCCTTCCTTGGTGAGATAGTAGGATTGATTAATTGATTGACTTGAGATAATGTAAATATAATTTGATCTGAGGTCGGTTTAGTTGAATTACTCCAATAGCTATCATTAGGATATGGGGAAGACAAGATGATCCTAGATGTGTGCCTAATAGTAATTTACCTGTTTTGTCTGCTATGATGCCTCTCCCCATGGATGCAGCAGGACCGCTAGCTCCCATGGCAACGCTCAGTGAGCACAAACGTGTGTGTGTGTGGCCTACTTTACTGAGTTCTGTCTCAGTGGTCTGTTTTTTCTGCTTTAGGAAACTTTAGATTAAAGTTTTATCCCGCAGATATGACTAAATCCCACATAAACCCCGAAACAACAAAATCAAAATGAAAACAAGTTGCTGGATATTTTCCCATGTTAAAATGAATAATTTTTTTTATCTCTGCCTCTTCTCTCCCTGATCTTCAAATTACAGTGGGGCAAAAAAGTATTTAGTCAGCCACCAATTGTGCATGTTCTCCCACTTAAAAAGATTAGAGAGGCCTGTAATTTTCATCATAGGTACACTTCAACTATGACAGACAAAATGAAAAAAAAAATCCAGAAAATCACATTGTAGGATTTTTAATGAATTTATTTGCAAATTATGGTGGAAAATAAGTATTTGGTCAATAACAAAAGTTTATCTCAATACTTTGTTATATACCCTTTGTTGGCAATGACAGAGGGCAAACGTTTTCTGTCAGTCTTCACAAGGCTTTCACACACTGTTGCTGGTATTTTGGCCCATTCCTCCATGCAGATCTCCTCTAGAACAGTGATGTTTTGGGGCTGTTGCTGGACAACACAGACTTTCAACTCCCTCCAAAGATTTTCTATGGGGTTGAGATCTGGAGACTGGCTAGGCCACACAGGACCTTGAAATGCTTCTTACGAAGCCACTTCTTCGTTGCCCGGGCAGTGTGTTTGGGATCATTGTCATGCTGAAAGACCCAGCCACGTTTCATCTTTATGGTGGAAGGAGGTTTTCACTTAAAATCTCATGATACATGGCCCCATTCATCCTTACCTTTACACGGATCAGTCGTCCTGGTCCCTTTGCAGAAAAACAGCTCCAAAGCATGATGTTTCCACCCCCATGCTTCACAGTAGGTATGGTGTTCTTTGGATTCAACTCAGCATTCTTTCTCCTCCAAACACGACGAGTTGAGTTTTTACCAAAAAGTTCTATTTTGGTTTCATCTGACCATATGACATTCTCCCAATCTTCTTCTGGATCATCCAAATGCTCTCTAGCAAACTTCAGATGGTCCTGGACATGTACTGGCTTAAGCAGGGGGACACGTCTGGCACTACAGGATTTGAGTCCCTGGCGGCGTAATGTGTTACTGATGGCAGGCTTTGTTACTTTGGTCCCAGTTCTCTGCAGGTCATTCACTAGGTTCCCCCGTGTGGTTTTGGGATTTTTGCTCACCGTTCTTGTGATCATTTTGACCCCACGGGGTGAGATCTTGCGTAGAGCCCCAGATTGAGGGAGATTATCAGTGATCTTGTATGTCTTACATTTCCTAATAATTGCTCCCACAGTTGATTTCTTCAAACCAAGCTGCTTACCTATTGCAGATTCAGTCTTCCCAGGATGGTGCAGGTCTACAATTTTGTTTATGGTGTCCTTTGACAGCTCTTTGGTCTTGGCCATAGTGGAGTTTGGAGTGTGACTGTTTGAGGTTGTGGACAGGTGTCTTTTATACTGATAAGTTCAAACAGGTGCCATTAATACAGGCAAAGAGTGGAGGACAGAGGAGCCTCTTAAATAAGAAGTTACAGGTCTGTGAGAGCCAGAAATCTTGCTTGTTTGTAGGTGACCAAATACTTATTTTCCACCATAATTTGCAAATAATTTCATAAAAAATCCTACAATGTGATTTTCTGGATTTTTTTCTCATTTTGTCTGTCATAGTTGAAGTGTACCTATGATGAAAATTAACGTCCTCTCTCATCTTTTTAAGTGGGAGAACTTGCACAATTGGTGGCTGACTAAATACTTTTTTTGCCCCACTGTATGATAATTACCTTGTTTGAGCCTGGCAGTACAAAAGCTAACACGACAACCAAAGGAATGGATTAAGAATCCCATGATTACCGTTAATTCTTCTTTAGAGACTATGCAGAAGACATTGTTAGCCATTATTGGCCAGTCCAAAATACCTGAAAAGAAAGATGTCTCTCACTCCTTCTCTCTTTTGCCCTCCCTCCCCTCATTGACTCTCATCCTCTCCACTAGAGCCCTATAGCCCAGCGGTGTGGGTGATGATGTTTGTAATGTGCCTGACCGTGGTCGCTGTGACTGTATTCGTGTTTGAGTACTTCAGTCCTGTCGGGTACAACCGAAGCTTGGTCAGTGCCAAAGGTGAGTTGAGACAAACCTGTCTGCTAGCCTGGATTTAGCTCAGAGGGCTAACACAGGAGACCCAGGTTCAAACTCAGTTGCCTTTAAGGTTTTTAACTTGGGTCAAACGGTTCGGGTAGCCTTCCACAAGCTATCCACAATCAATTGGGTGGATTTTGGCCCATTCCTCCTGACAGAGCTGGTGTAACTGAGTCAGGTTTGTAGGCCTCCTTGCCCGCAAACGCTTTTTCAGTTCTGCCACAAATTTTCTAGAGGATTGAGGTCAGGGCTTTGTGATGGCCAATCTAATACCTTGACTTTGTTGTCCTTAAGCCATTTTGCTACAACATTGGAATTTTCCACTTGAAAATTTGTGGGCAGAACTGAAAAAAGGGTATGCTAGCAAGGAGGCCTACAAACCTGACTCAGTTACACCAGTGTCCAACCCAAGTTAAACATTGACCCAAGTTAAACATTTTAAAGGCAATGCTACCAAATACTAATTGAGTGTATGTAAACTTCTGACCCGCTGGGAATGTGATGAAAGAAATACAAGCTGAAATAAATCTTTCTCTCTACTAATGTTCTTACATTTCACATTCTTAAAATAAAGTGGTGATCCTAACTGACCTAAGACAGATAATTTTTATCTGGATGTCAGGAATTTTGAAAAACTGAATTTAAATGTATTTGCCTAAGGTGCATGTAAACTTCTGACTTCAACTGTATATAGACAGTACCAGCCAGAAGGTTGGACACACCTATTCATTCAAAGGTTTTAATGTATTTGTACTATTTTCTGCATTGTAGATTAAAAGTAAAGACATCAAAACTATGAAATAACACATGTGGAATCATGTAATACCCCAAAAATGGTTAAACATATCAAAATATATTTTAGATTTGAGATTCTTCAAAGTAGCCACCCTTTGCCTTGATGACAGCTTTGCACTCTCTTGGCATTCTCTCAACCAGCTTCACCTGGAATGCTTTTCCAGTCTTGAAGGAGTTCTCACATATGCTAAGCACTTGTTGGCTGCTCTTCCTTCACTCTGCTGTCCGACTCATCCCAAACCATCTCAATCGAGGCCAGGCCATCTGATACAGCACTCCATCAATCAAATGGAAAAATAGCCCATAAACATTCTGGAGGTGTGTTTTGGGTCATTTTCCTGTTGAAAAACACCCATTAAGCCCAAACCAGATGGGATGGCGTATTTCTGCAGAATGCTGTGGTTGCCATGCTGGTTAAGTGTGCCTTGATTTATAACGCTTGGCATTCTCGGGGCGGCAGCGTAGCCTAGTGGTTAGAGTGTTGGACTCGTAACCGGAAGGTTGCAAGTTCAAACCCCCGAGCTGACAAGGAACAAATCTGTCATTCTGCCCCTGAACAGGCAGTTAACCCACTGTTCCCAGGCCGTCATTGAAAATAAGAATATGTTCTTAACTGACTTGCCTGGTTAAATAAAGTAAAAATAAAAATAAATCATTCACTGACAGTGTCACCAGCAAAGCATCCCCACACTATCACACCTCATGCTTTACGGTGGGAACCACACATGCGGAGATCATCAATTCACTTACTCTGCGTCTCACAAGGACACAGTGGTTGGAACCAAAAATCTAAAAGTTGAACTCATCAGACCAAAGGACAGAATTTCACCAGTTTAATGTCCATTGCTCATGTTTCATGGCCCAGGCAAGTCTCTTCTTCTTATTGGTGTCCTTTAATTGTGGTTTCTTTGCAGCACTTTGGCCATGAAGGCCTGATTCACACAGTCTCTTCTGAACAGTTGATGTTGAGATGTGTCTTTTACTTGAACTTTGTGAAGCATTTATTTGGGCTGCAATTTCTGAGGCTGGTAACTCTAATGAACTTATCCTCTGCAGTAGAGGTAACTCTCGGTCTTCCTTTCCTGTGGTCGGTCCTCATGAGAGCCAGTTTCATCATTAGGCTTGATGGTTTTTGCGACTGCACTTGAAGAAACCTTCAAAGTTCTTGAAATGTTCCAGATTGGCCGACCTTCATGTCTTAAAGTAGTGGTGGACTGTCATTTCTCTTTGCTTATTTGAGCTGTTCTTGCCATAATATGGACTTGATCTTTTACCAAACATGGTTATCTTCTGTATACCACCCATACCTTGTCACAACATACCTGACTGGCACAATGCATTCCAGGTGACTTTCTCAT
Organism: Oncorhynchus keta; assembly: GCF_023373465.1. Taxonomy (NCBI): domain Eukaryota; kingdom Metazoa; phylum Chordata; class Actinopteri; order Salmoniformes; family Salmonidae; genus Oncorhynchus; species Oncorhynchus keta. Next base: position 34,953,878 of record NC_068444.1, on the reverse strand, counting down.
GAAGCTGGTTGAGAGAATGCCAAGCGTGTACAAAGCTCTCAAGGGAAAGTGCGGCTACTTTGAAGAATCTCAAATATAAAATATATTTAGATTTGTTTAATACTGTTTTGGTTACTACATGATTCCATATGTGTTATTTCGTAGTTGTGATGTCTTCACTATTATTCTACAATGTATAAAATAGTAATAATAAAGAAAAACCTGGAATGAGTTGGTGTGTCCAAACTTTTGACTGGTACTGTATATTTCGGACAACTTGGGGAGCCAAATAAAATCACCCACTGAAGGAAGTCGACCCACGGGCCACCTGTTGGGGAAGCCTGCTTTACAGGTTATGAAACAGAATGTCCTACAGAGAGTCCCCGGAAGACTGTGGGGTATAGCCATACACAAAACGAAGATGGCTATTCAATCCCAGCATGCCGAGATGCCAAAGCTCGCTCTCGTCTCACTGTCTGAAAGGTCACTTCCTGGTTTAATTAACGTTTGTCGCTAGGCTAATCTGACGGAGATGGATGTGTCTCCGCTAAGATGAGCAAGATGGATGGACTTAGGGTGTGTTCCCCAACACGACACACAGCTAGAAGCAGGCTAGCGGCAAGCGCAGTGTTCCCCAACACGACACACAGTTAGAGGCTAATGCTGTCTTCCACAACATGATACAGACCAGGTGGAGGCAGGCTAATGTCTAACCTTTCAGTGGCTAGGCTAATGCTGAGAGGATCGCTAATGCTGCTGGGTAGAGTGATGGGTTAGGGAACGACCTATGAATAGAAACACTATATAAGTTTGACCTATTCAGCTCTCTATAAGGGATAGGAGTGGCCTATAGAAATAAGCTAATTGGAAATTCATGATTCTGTCATCAACAGTATAGGAACATGGACATATAAGGATTATGTTTCATGAAACACATCAACAACACTGAATCTTGGGAGCATTGATCATTCATCCAATTGAACATCTGCTAATGAGGCTGTTATGATACCTTGGGTTTATTAACCAAACATCTAATCTCCACCTCCCTCTCCTCTAGCTCTCAATGGTAATGTAAAGTGTTTTGTATTTTGAAAATACAAAATGACAGAATTTTGAAAATACAAAATACATTGGAGTGTAGTTCAGCCCAGTGTAATTCAAATAAAAAAATACTCAGAAATAATTCAAATATGTATTTCAAATACACTACCGGTCAAAAGTTTTAGAACACCTACTCATTCAAGGGTTTTTCTTATTTTTTTAAACTATTTTATACATTGTAGAATAATAGTGAAAACATAAAAACAATTAAATAACACATATGGAATCATGTAGTAACCAAAAATTGTTAAACAAATCAAAATATATATTATATTTCAGATTCTTCAAATAGCCACCTGTCACGCATTGGTCTTAGTATTTTTGTGTTTTCTTTAATTATTTGTTCAGGCCAGGGTGTGACATGGGGTTATTGTATTGTCGTATTGTTTTTTTTGTAGGCATTGGGATTGCGGTTGATTAGGGGTGTGTCTAGTATAGGCTTGGCTGCCTGAGGCGGTTCTCAATCAGAGTCAGGTGATTCTTGTTGTCTCTGATGGGGAACCGTATTTAGGTAGCCCGGGTTTCACTTTGTATTTCGTGGGTGATTGTTCCTGTCTCTGTGTAGTGTTCACCAGATAGGCTGTAATTAGGTTTCACGTTCCGTTTTGTTGTTTTGTATTTGTATAAGTTATGTTCATGTATCGCGATCCTTCATTAAAGATCATGAGTAACAACCACGCTGCATTTCGGTCCGACTCTCTTTCGACAAACGAAGAACGCCGTTACACCACCCTTTGTCTTGATGTCAGCTTTGAACACTCTTGGCATTATCTCAACCTGCTGCATGAGGTAGTCACCTGGAATTCATTTCAAGTAACATGTGTGCCTTCTTAAAAAGTTCATTTGTGGAATTTCTTTCCTTCTTAATGTGTTTGAGACAATAAGTTGTGTTGTGACAGGGTAGGGGGGTGTACAGAAGAATCATATTTGGTAAAAGATCAAGTCCATATTATGGCAAGAACAGCTCTAATAAGCAAAGAGAAATGACAGTCCATCATTACTTTAATTTTAAGACATGAAGGTCAGTCAATATGGAAAATGTTAAGAACTTCGATAGTTTCTTCAAATGCAGTCGCAAAAACCATCAAGCTCTATGAGCTCTCTACTGGCTCTCATGAGGACCGCCACAGGAATGGAAGACCCAGAGTTATCTCTGCAGCAGAGGATACGCTCATTAGAGTTATCAGCCTCAGAAATTGCAGCCCAAATGAATATTTCACAGAGTTGAAGTAACAGACACATCTCAACATCAACTGTTCAGAGGAGACTGTGTGAATCAGGCCTTCATGGTTGAATTGCTGCAAAGAAACCACTACTAAAGAACACCAATAATAAGAAGAGACTTGCTTGGGCCAAGAAACTCGTGCAATGGACATTAGACCAGTGGAAATTTGTTGTTTGGTCTGGTCCAAATAGGAGATTTTTGGTTCCAACTGCCATGTCTTTGTGAGACGTGGTGTGGATGAACGGAGGATCTCCACATGTATTTCCCACCATAAAGCATGGAGGAGTAGGTGTTATGGTGTGGGGGTGCTTGGCTGGTGACCAGGCACACTTAACCAGCATGGCTACCGCAGCATTCTGCAGCGATACACCATCCACATCTGGTTTGGGCTTAGTGGGACTATCATTTGTTTTTCAACAGGACAATGACCCAAAACACACCTGCAGGTTGTGTAAGGGCTATTTTACCAAGGAGATTGATGGAATGCTGCATCAGATGATCTGGCCTCCACAATCACCTGACCTAAACCAAATTGAGATGGTTTGGGATGAGTTGGACAGCAGAGTGAAGGAAAAGCAGCCAACAAGTGCTCAGCATATGTGGGAACTCCTTCAAGACTGTTGGACAAGCATTCCAGGTGAAGCTTGTTGAGAGAATGCCAATAGTGTTCAAAGCTGTCATCAAGGCAAAGGGTGGCTATTTGAAGAATCTCAAATATAAAATACATTTAGATTGTTCAACACTTTTTTGGTTACAGCATGAGTCCACATGTGTTATTTCGTAGTTTTGATGTCCTCACTATTATTCTACAATGTATAAAATAGTAAAAATAAAGAAAAACCCTTGAATGAGTAGGTGTACTAAAACTTCTGACCGGTAGTGTATATGTAATAAAAATACTGCCCATCTCTGCTCCCCCCCCCCCAGCGCCCGGAGGTCCTACCTTCACCATAGGGAAGTCAGTGTGGCTACTGTGGGGCATCGTGTTCAATAACTCAGTCCCCATTGAGAACCCTAAAGGCACAACCAGTAAGATCATGGTGTTGGTGTGGGCCTTCTTCGCTGTCATCTTCCTGGCCTCCTACACTGCCAACCTGGCTGCCTTCATGATCCAGGAGCAGTACATAGACACTGTGTCTGGACTGTCTGACAAGAAGGTAGGACAACTAATCAATCCCTGAGTCATCCATCAATCCATCCATCCTGATAACTGTCCTCTCTGGGCTCGTCCTGTCAACGATTCTCCCTGTCAGACCATAGCATTCACACACACACACACACACACACACACGCACACGCACACGCACACGCACACGCACACACACACAATCTTCGTCATTTGGCTCGTTATTCCTCAGCGTAATCACAGAAGAGGAAAATGGCAAGCGACAAACTTCACTTCAGAGTATGAGAGCGAGAAACAAATAAACAAAGAATAGATACAGAGAGAGAGAGAAAGCCAGGGCCTCAGGGGATGTGTTGAGACAATATTATATTATTTTCAGACAGTGAACACACACACACACAGGATCTTATTGTAGAGAGGTCCATCCATCTTCACAGGGATCTGAAGGTCAATACTAACAGCTTATAATGGAGAGTTTTTGTTTACACTTTAATTGAGTTTCATGAGCGTCTGGGTTCTGTGTGGTTCTGTCAAAGGTTTCATCCATCCTGCACTCTGAATCCTCTCAACTCTGACCTGACTTGGCCAAACGGCCCTGAGTTGAAGTACTACACTAAAAAAAATGCTGTGTGAACAATCCATTGCTGGGTAAATATATATTTTTGACCCAGCAGTTGGGGCACTTAGTTGGGTTATTGAGCTATGACCAGATTGGCAGTATGTCTGTTACATATATTTGAAATACATATTCCAATTACTTCTGAGTATTGTGCGTTTTGTATTACACTGGGCTGAACAACACAATATAATTTGTAGTAAGATACTCTTGAAAGCTGTAATTTCTGTATTTCAAAATACTTTTTTTATAGCGGTTCACAATTTTGTGGTACCCTTTCACCCAACATTGGTATCAGAAGTCTGATGGTGCTATGGTGTGATAATAGCATCTGCTAAATGAACTAAATATAAATGTATATGTAAAAATAAACAATTGGAAAGCATGCTGAGTTACTCTAACAAGCTTTCGGTCATTTAGAATTATCCAGAGTGCATGCAGCTAAGGTAGACAAACAACAACATATCACAGTCAAAGCAAGTAAGACGTTTCCACAACCACACAGGATATTGTTGCTGATCGGCTGGCTACTTGCAAATTTAGTTTTGTATTTTAAAATACAAAATACAAGGCTTTTAATTCAATGAAATTCTTGCAACGGTATTTTATATTTTTTATTTTGATACATTGGTCTTTCGGTATTTTGTAATTGTAATTTGTAATTTATTCCCATCCCTGGCAATGACCCAGCAGGCCAGATCAGAAGACTGGAGGCGTGGCTAAGTAGGGGTGTGGCTTTCAGATAGCTATTTTTGGACACCCATGAGTGTAAATGTCAGTCAGGTTTGTCTTGTCTGTGGTATTGTCATTGCATTACAATTTTGAGCTGATAGTTTTGTAGCTTTAAAGAGGTGTACATAACAGTATGAGTTCATCAAGAACCTATACATTTCCAAATATTGGAATTGGTACCCCTGTGTGAAAGTCTTTGAATGAAGATGTTATTCATTTTATATTAGGACAATAAAATGACAGTTATAAGACTTTAAGGCCCACATGAAAGTATAAAATGACCCATGTTTGGGTAATTCAAAGGCATAGCCTATTGAGAGTGTGGCTTTCAGATAGTTATTTTAGGCCAACCGTGAGAGTAAATGTCATTCCTGTTCATCATGTTAAATTTGTACACTGCAAATTAAAATGTTGCTTAAACCAGAAGGGGACTAGGGTTCCAAATTTGGAACACCCCCCCACGTTCAGCTGGAAGGTGGCGCATGGAACGCAAAAATATTCCAAAAAATATTTAACCTCCACACATTAACAAGTCCAATAGCTCAAATGAAAGATAAACAACTTGTTTATCTACCCAGCAAGTCAGATTTCTAAAATGTTTTACGGCGAAAACATAGCACATATTTATGTCAAACCACCACCGCAGACATAGCTCATTTGCATAGCCAAGTTGGAAGAAATATGCAATCAACAAACGCAGGATTAAAAGAAAAATAATTTCACTAACCTTTTGAAATCTTCATCAGATGACAGTAATATAACATGTTACACAGTACATTTATGTTTTTTTCAATAATATGCTATATATATCCATAAATCTCTGTTTACAATGATGCATCGTTCAAAAAATGCTATTCAAATGTCCTGAGAAATGACGATAGCTCCGGCAGATAACGTCAGCTAACAAGGAATACACATCATAAACTTTGACTAAATATGCATGTTCTACATATATATAGTTAGATACACTTCTTCTGAATGCAATCGCTGTGTTACATTTATTTTTAACGTTACAGGTTTCGTTCACTAGGCTATACTATGAGTCGGCGCTCAAAAAGTAGCATTATGGCTCCTCTATCTTGGAGTCCACATAAACCCAAATTTACCACATAAATATTCCCTTACCTTTGCTGTTCTTCCATCAAAAGACCTGGAAGGAATTATACTTACCAAAAACAGCTTTTAGTTTTGCAGTCTGTGTCTTTCGGTTCTCAAAAACGACACATTTCGGTTGAAATGTACGCGTGACTGAAAGATTTCGGCCAGCCAAAACTCTCGTGAGCGCGCGATTCTCACAATGAGAAGCCCCATTGAAAGCTGAGATCGCGCTGAAGGCAGAGAGACTGTTCCCAGAACTGTAACTGCTTGGGAGGGTGGGGGCGATGACGTCAAAGTTGGGCCAACTTTTCTGATCACAAGAGAGAGTTTGGGAGAATGACCGCCCTGAGAGTTCTGCTTTACATACAGACATAATTTAAACGGTTTTAGAAGCTTTAGAGTGTTTTCTATTCAATAATATTTTTTATTTGCATATATTAGCAACTTTTGACAAAAAAAAATTATGTTTACTATGGGCACGCAATTACTCCAGCGGGGGCAGTAGACAGCCCTATCCCCATGAGGATTTATTAATAAATTACATTATATCAAAGTGGTACCCTTCCCAGCATTTAAGGCACTCATACACTTTGAAAGCCTTATTAAAATACAAAAGTGTCAGTACTCAACCTTACAATATATTGACAATACAACAGAACAGATGATCTGGGATGACATTTGCACTCATGGGTGGCCAAAAATAACTTGCCTAAAGCCATGCCCCTACTAAGCCATGCTTCCAGTCTTCTGATCTGACCCGGTGGATCGTAGCCAGGGATGGGCATAAATTACAAACTACAAAATACAACTACAAAATATCCTAAAGACCAATGTATGAAAATATATATTTTAATTTAATTAAAATACATGTACTGTGCCTTCAGAAAGTATTCACACCCTTGACTTATTACACATTTCATTACTAAGTTGTTACGGTTTTCTTCCGTTGAAGGAGAGTCGGACCAAAATGCAGCGTGGTTAGTTAGTTACGATACATCTTTAATGACAAAAAAAACACGAACAATACAAAAACAACAAATGGAAAGTGAAAACCTATACAGCCTATCTGGTGAAAACTAACACAGAGACAGGAACAATCACCCACGAAACACTCAAAGAATATGGCTGCCTAAATATGATTCCCAATCAGAGACAACGATAATCACCTGCCTCTGATTAAGAACCGCCTCAGGCAACCATAGACTTTCCTAGACAACCCTACTCAGCCACAATCCCAATTCCTACTAAAACCCCAATACAAAAACACACCACAAAATAAACCCATGTCACACCCTGGCCTGACCAAATAAATAAAGAAAACACAAAATACTAAGACCAAGGCATGACATAAGTGGGATTAAAATGGATTTCATTGTCTTTTTCTGAACAGTCCACACAAAATACTCCAATGTCAAAGTGGAAGAAAAATTCTAGCATTTGTAAAACAAATCATGAAAACTAAAACACAAATATAATTTGATTAAATAAGTATTCAACCCTCTGAGTCAACATGTTAGAATCAAGCACACCCATAACATGATGCAGCCACCACTATGCTTGGAAATATGGAGAGTGGTACTCAGTAATGTGTTGTATTGGATTTGCCCCAAACATAAAATGTTCTATTCAGGACAAAAAGTTAATTGCTTAGCAATATTTTTTTCAGAATTACTTTAGTGCCTTGTTGCAAACAGGATTCATGTTTTGGAATACATTTATTCCGTACAGGCTTTGTTCTTTTCATTCTGTCAATTAGGATAGTATTGTGGAGTAACTACAATGTTGTTGATCCATCCTCAGTTTTCTTTACATTTACATTTAAGTCATTTAGCAGACGCTCTTATCCAGAGCGACTTACAAATTGGTGCATTCACCTTATGACATCCAGTGGAACAGCCACTTTACAATAGTGCATCTAAATATTTTAAGGGGGGGGTGAGAAGGATTACTTATCCTATCCTAGGTATTCCTTAAAGAGGTGGGGTTTCAGGTGTCTCCGGAAGGTGGTGATTGACTCCGCTGTCCTGGCGTCGTGAGGGAGTTTGTTCCACCATTGGGGGGCCAGAGCAGCGAACAGTTTTGACTGGGCTGAGCAGGCCAGAGGTGCCCTTGTTTGGGTGTAGGGCCTGATCAGAGCCTGGAGGTACTGAGGTGCCGTTCCCCTCACAGCTCCGTAGGCAAGCACCATGGTCTTGTAGCGGATGCGAGCTTCAACTGGAAGCCAGTGGTGAGAGTGGAGGAGCGGGGTGACGTGAGAGAACTTGGGAAGGTTGAACACCAGACGGGCTGCGGCGTTCTGGATGAGTTGTAGGGGTTTAATGGCACAGGCAGGGAGCCCAGCCAACAGCGAGTTGCAGTAATCCAGACGGGAGATGACAAGTGCCTGGATTAGGACCTGCGCCGCTTCCTGTGTGAGGCAGGGTCGTACTCTGCGGATGTTGTAGAGCATGAACCTACAGGAACGGGCCACCGCCTTGATGTTAGTTGAGAACGACAGGGTGTTGTCCAGGATCACGCCAAGGTTCTTAGCGCTCTGGGAGGAGGACACAATGGAGTTGTCAACCGTGATGGCGAGATCATGGAACGGGCAGTCCTTCCCCGGGAGGAAGAGCAGCTCCGTCTTGCCGAGGTTCAGCTTGAGGTGGTGATCCGTCATCCACACTGATATGTCTGCCAGACATGCAGAGATGCGATTCGCCACCTGGTCATCAGAAGGGGGAAAGGAGAAGATTAATTGTGTGTCGTCTGCATAGCAATGATAGGAGAGACCATGTGAGGTTATGACAGAGCCAAGTGACTTGGTGTATAGCGAGAATAGGAGAGGGCCTAGAACAGAGCCCTGGGGACACCAGTGGTGAGAGCGCGTGGTGAGGAGACAGATTCTCGCCACGCCACCTGGTAGGAGCGACCTGTCAGGTAGGACGCAATCAAGCGTGGGCCGCGCCGGAGATGCCCAACTCGGAGAGGGTGGAGAGGAGGATCTGATGGTTCATAGTATCGAAGGCAGCCGATAGGTCTAGAAGGATGAGAGCAGAGGAGAGAGAGTTAGCTTTAGCAGTGCGGAGCGCCTCCGTGATGCAGAGAAGAGCAGTCTCAGTTGAATGACTAGTCTTGAAACCTGACTGATTTGGATCAAGAAGGTCATTCTGAGAGAGATAGCGGTAGAGCTGGCCAAGGACGGCACGTTCAAGAGTTTTGGAGAGAAAAGAAAGAAGGGATACTGGTCTGTAGTTGTTGACATCGGAGGGATCGAGTGTAGGTTTTTTCAGAAGGGGTGCAACTCTCGCTCTCTTGAAGACGGAAGGGACGTAGCCAGCGGTCAGGGATGAGTTGATGAGCGAGGTGAGGTAAGGGAGAAAATGGCATATATATATTATTATATATTATTATATTATTATATTATTATTATTATATTATTATATTATATATTAAGGTCTCCGGAAATGGTCTGGAGAAGAGAGGAGGGGATAGGGTCAAGCGGGCAGGTTGTTGGGCGGCCGGCCGTCACAAGACGCGAGATTTCATCTGGAGAGAGAGGGGAGAAAGAGGTCAGAGCACAGGGTAGGGCAGTGTGAGCAGAACCAGCGGTGTCGTTTGACTTAGCAAACAAGGATCGGATGTCGTCGACCTTCTTTTCAAAATGGTTGACGAAGTCATCTGCAGAGAGGGAGGAGGGGGGGGGGAGGAGGATTCAGGAGGGAGGAGAAGGTGGCAAAGAGCTTCCTAGGGTTAGAGGCAGATGCTTGGAATTTAGAGTGGTAGAAAGTGGCTTTAGCAGCAGAGACAGAGGAGGAAAATGTAGAGAGGAGGGAGTGAAAGGATGCCAGGTCCGCAGGGAGGCGAGTTTTCCTCCATTTCCGCTCGGCTGCCCGGAGCCCTGTTCTGTGAGCTCGCAATGAGTCGTCGAGCCACGGAGCGGGAGGGGAGGACCGAGCCGGCCTGGAGGATAGGGGACATAGAGAGTCAAAGGATGAAGAAAGGGAGGAGAGGAGGGTTGAGGAGGCAGAATCAGGAGATAGGTTGGAGAAGGTTTGAGCAGAGGGAAGAGATGATAGGATGGAAGAGGAGAGAGTAGCGGGGGAGAGAGAGCGAAGGTTGGGACGGCGCGATACCATCCGAGTAGGGGCAGTGTGGAAAGTGTTGGATGAGAGCTAGAGGGAAAAGGATACAAGGTAGTGGTCGGAGACTTGGAGGGGAGTTGCAATGACGTTAGTGGAAGAACAGCATCTAGTAAAGATGAGGTCGAGCGTATTGCCTGCCTTGTGAGTAGGGGGGAAAAGGTGAGAGGGTGAGGTCAAAAGAGGAGAGGAGTGGAAAGAAGGAGGCAGAGAGGAATGAGTCAAAGGTAGACGTGGGGAGGTTAAAGTCGCCCAGAACTGTGAGAGGTGAGCCGTCCTCAGGAAAGGAGCTTATCAAGGCATCAAGCTCATTGATGAACTCTCCGAGGGAACCTGGAGGGTGATAAATGATAAGGATGTTAAGCTTGAAAGGGCTGGTAACTGTGACAGCATGGAATTCAAAGGAGGCGATAGACAGATGGGTAAGGGGAGAAAGAGAGAATGACCACTTGGGAGAGATGAGGATCCCGGTGCCACCACCCCGCTGACCAGAAGCTCTCGGGGTGTGCGAGAACACGTGGGCGGACGAGGAGAGAGCAGTAGGAGTAGCAGTGTTATCTGTGGTGATCCATGTTTCCGTCAGTGCCAAGAAGTCGAGGGACTGGAGGGAGGCATAGGCTGAGATGAACTCTGCCTTGTTGGCCTCAGATCGGCAGTTCCAGAGGCTACCGGAGACCTGGAACTCCACGTGGGTCGTGCGCGCTGGGACCACCAGATTAGGTGGCCGCGGCCACGCGGTGTGGAGCTTTTGTATGGTCTGTGCAGAGAGGAGAGAACAGGGATAGACAGACACATAGTTGACAGGCTACAGAAGAGGCTACGCTAATGCAAGGAGATTGGAATGACAAGTGGACTACACGTCTCGAATGTTCAGAAAGTTGAGCTTACGTAGCAAGAATCTTATTGACTAAACTGATTAAAATGATACAGTACTGCCGAAGTAGGCTAGCTGGCAGTGGCTGCGTTGTTGACACTACACTAATCAAGTCGTTCCGTTGAGTGTAATAGTTTCTACAGTGCAGCTATTCGGGGCTAGCTGGCTAGCTAGCAGTGTTGATTACGTTACGTTGCGTTAAAAGAACGACAATAGCTGGCTAGCTAGCTTTTCTTCTATCACAGCCATTAAACTCTGTAACTGTTTTAAAGTCACCATTGGCCTGCAACCAGTCAAAATCTATTTAGCAGTCAGTACTGTTACAGTTTTTCTCAATTGCTAAAACACTAAAACCCATTGTTTGAACAAAGTTCTCAGTTGCCTGGACTCATTTAGCTAATTATGCAGTCTGTTGTTAATACCTTAAACCATTTCACATGGTAAAACACAATTTGCAGATCTCACTTAGACTTTTCAGCAAATCTCTAAACACATTCTCATTCTCAAAACACATTCTGCATTCCAATGGACATGTCATCGATACTGGTAAACACAAGTGGCAACAATCAAATACAAATAGAGAACATATGTCATTGATTGAACACAACCACTCAAAATAGATGTAACCTGTCTCAAATGATGCGACACAACCAATATAAGCCAGTTCAGAGAGCAAACAGGTTGTTGAAGGTGGGAAGGAGAAAGTCTGAGAATGGATACTGTGGTACAGTTCATTGTAGGCTGTATACTGTACAATGGACAAATTGTATGGCCCTGAACATTGTGCTTACATTTTTTAATACACAAACCTGTTTTTACTTTGTCATTATGGGGTATTGTGTGTAGATTGATGAAGAAAAAAACGATTTAATCAATATCAGAATAAGGTTGTAATGTAACAAAATGTGGAAAAGGGCAAGGGCTCTGAAATACCACATTGGAGTGTTGTTCAGACCAGTGTAATACAAAATACAAAATATTCAGAAGTACACTATATGACCAAAAGTATGTGGACACCTGCTCGTCGAACATCTCATTCCAAAATCATGGGCAATAATATGGAGTTGGTCCCCCTTTGCTGCTATAACAGCCTACACTCCTCTGGAATACTTTCTACTAGATGTTGAAACATTGCTGCGGGAACTTGCTTCCATTTAGCCACAAGCATTCGTGAGGTCGGCACTGATTTTGGGCGATTAGGCCTGGCTCGCAGTCGCCGTTCCAGTTCATCCCAAAGGTGTTAGATGGAGTTGAGGTCAGGGCTTCGTGCAGGCCAGTCAAGTTCGACAAACCATTTCTGTATGGACCTCGCTTTGGTAGTGAGTGCAACCGAGGACAGATGTTTTTTACGCACTATGCGCTTCAGCGGTCCTGTTCGGTGAGCTACGTGGTTCAGCCATTGTTGCTCCTAGATTTAATTTAGTTTCCATTTTTACAAAAGCAGCACTTACCTTTGACCAGGGAAACTCTAGCAGGGCAAAACATTGACTAACTGACTTGTTGGAAAGGTGGCATCCTATGACATTAAGGCCATTCTACTGCCAATGTTTGTCTATGGTGATTTCATGGCTGTCTGCTTGATTTTATACTCCTGTCAGCAACAGATGTGGCTCAAGTAGCCAAATCCACTAATTTGAAGGGGTGTCAACATACTTTTGTATATATAGTGTGATTAAAATACATATTTGAAATACGTGTAATAGAAATAATTCCCATCTCTGATTTTATTTTTTATTTATTTTATTTATTTTATTTTTATTTTTTTTAATTTTTTTAATTTTTATTTTATTTTCTAAAATTATTTATTACAAAAAGCACAAGGAGGGGGTAACAATAAAGTATTAGAACATGAAGGACAGACAATACAGCATCAAACATGTATCAGTCTTTCCGCAACAGAGCCATCCTTATGTGTGAGGGTGCGTGTGCTTGATAGCGATATAAATTATGTCATAGTTTCCCCAATAGCTGTCGCTCAACCATTCGAGAACCCCTCAGCCCCCCGGAAGAGGAAAAATTAAAAATACAATTAATTCCATTCCCCACCCTCAAGAACCCCTCAATGCACCAACAAGCAAGAGAAGAACTAATGAGAAAAAAGGAAAAGACAGACGAAAACAGCAAACAACAATGCAATAAATAAATAAAAATACATTCAAAAAACAAAAAACAAAGGACATCAAGGACAACTGAAATCATAACAGCAATGCCTACTGTATATGTTTGTGTGCATGTCTGGCACTATTACATGTATGTGTGTGTTCTTGTATGCGTTTATTTGAATTAGAGTCTGTGTATATATCTACAAACACCTGCACGGCATCAGACTCTGGCATTAGTTGTAAAAACACTGCCACTTAGTGTCATTCAAATGTACTTTTATTATGTTTTATTTGTACTTGATTTCCTTTCTCTTTATCATTCTCTCTCTCACACAGCACCTCCACTCCCACTTGACCCTATTCCACATACCAACCCTCAGCTTCCCTCAGCCCATTCCATCTATCTCTGCTGGCCAACCACTTCGTGTTTCTACGCAACACATATCTTTCAACTATGCTATGATGTTTAATGTACAATTTCAATCTATCTAATCAAATAGAAACTACAGATTGCGTGTTGAAGATAAATACTTTTACTAAGAGTATTAGTATATTAGTAATTGACTGACCCGGTCTCTCCAGATCTCCTAACAGTACTATTTCTAGGGTTAATTTTAGATCAATGCTATGCATTTTCAGCCATTCCTGAACCTGAAACCAGCAACAGGCTACCTGAGGGCAATACCAAAATAAATTGTCTATTGATTCTGTATCCTCACAACAAAATCTGCAGAGCTTCGATGATTTTATGCCCCAAATATTCAACATTTTGTTGGTGGCAAGAATTCTATATAATAATTTTAGGTGAAAAGCACAAAGTCTTGAGTCTTGCGTTGTTTTATATATCAACTCATGCACCCTGTACCATGGAATCGGTACATCAAAAATCTCTTCCCAACTCATTTGAAATCTGTCTGGCACAGTTGTCAACATCCTGGTCCTCAAATGAAACTTGTATACTTTCCTATTTATGCTATTTATTCCTCCGCCAGTTTTGATCCTTTATATTGGGCAGACAGACCAGTTCCCTACCTCCTCCCGCTGCCATTCACCTCCTCCATTTTTGGTGCAATGCTGTAATCAATTGGTTGTACTCTTGGATTGAGCAGACCTTCCCGTACAATTCTGATAACTCCATGAAGGACATAACTCTACCATTCCAATTTACAATATCATTTAAGAACAAAATTACCTTCTCAAACATCTTTTCCATAAATACAGGTAACTTATCAACCAGCACATTTGAGTTCAGCCATAATATTTGTTGTGATATTTGTTTGACCCATCTCTGATTTTAGCTAAATACTGCAGCATCAACAACCCAACCTGGCTCTGGCAATGTGTTCTTAAATGACCCAACTGCTGGGTCAAAATAATCCAACATGTGTTCTGTCCTATATTTACCCAAATTGAGTTGTTTTTAAAGCAGCGTTTTCTTTTTGAGTGTGGTAGACTGAACTCAATCAATCAATCAAATGTATTTATAAAGTCCTTTTTACATCAGTCGATGTCACAAAGTGCTTATACAGAAACCCAGCCTAAAACCCCAAACAGCAAGCAATACAGATGTAGAAGCACGGTGGCTAGGAAAAACTCCCTAGAAAGGCAGGAACCTAGGAAGGAACCTAGAGAGGAACCAGGCTCTGAGGGGTGGCCAGTCCTCTTCTGGCAATGACGGGTGGAGATTATAACAGTACATGGCCAAGATGTTTAAATGTTCATAGATGACCAGCAGGGTCAAATAATAATAATCATAGTGGTTGTAGAGCGTGCAACAGGTCAGCACCTCAGGAGTAAATGTCAGTTGGCTTTTCATAGCCGATCATTCAGAGTTAGAGACAGCAGGTGCGGTAGAGAAAGAGAATCGAAAACAGCAGGTCCAGGCTAACAGCAGGTCCGGGCAATCTATGGCTATTGAATTGACTCAAAAATAATGGCCTTGAATTATATCAAATCTACTCAAATTGAAAAGGGTAGAATGACATTCAATCAAATTAAATTGAATTGAGTGGAACTGCATTTATTTGAATCAGTTTGAAATTAATAGGACGGCTCTGAATTAGATCTCATTGAACTGAATCTCCTCTCCTCATCACTTCCTACAGTTCCAGAAGCCTCAGGAGCACTACCCTCCATTCCGTTTTGGTACGGTCCCTAACGGCAGTACAGAGAGGAACATCAGAAGTAACTACCCTGACATGCATGCACACATGGTCAAATACAACCAGAAAGGAGTGGAGGATGCCCTCAACAGCCTCAAGACAGGGTAAGAAAAATACACTGCGCTTAATACTGAACACTCCTCCAGCTCTCAACTCTAACCCTCATCCCAATGACCTCAAAATAAATTACAGTCCATTAACCCAAAAATTGGATTTAGTCCCATTTACTGGAAGGAGTTTTATTTGGCTCCCTGTGCATCTACTTTATAACTCATTCCTAATATAATCTGGAGATTTATTACATCACTGTCTGAGTATTTTTTGTGTCATTCAATAGGAAGCTGGACGCATTCATCTATGATGCTGCGGTGTTGAACTACATGGCAGGGAAAGATGAGGGCTGTAAGCTTGTGACTATCGGCTCTGGGAAAGTGTTTGCCACGACAGGCTATGGTATAGCCCTGCAGAAAGATTCCAGATGGAAACGACCCATTGACCTGGCCTTGCTGCAGTTCCTGGGAGACGGTGTGCCACTGCAAACACATACGTGCACGCGCGCACGCACGCACACGCACACAGCCTGTAGAGCTGGCACTTCTCCATTTGTTGGTGACAGTGTGTGCAGCATCACCAGGGGTGAAGCTTAGAGAGAGAGAGTTAATATCCTTCCTCACAGTAGGGAGGTGTGAGGATGATAACCATTATGGACACACACACTCATACAGTAAGAGTTAATATCCGCTATCACAGTAGGATCGTAGGAACCACAGGGAGGTGTTAGAGATATCATGAGTGCAGTGTTGGGAATACAAACTATACAACACACACACACACATACAGACACAGAAAAGGTTTCTTTTCTTTTCTTAACAGGAGCTTCAGTACAATTACCCATCTGTGGTCATACTGATATGGTAGAATTATGGAAGTCGTCTCTTGTTCACTGCTAACCCCAATTTGTAAGTCATAAATAATGTGTTCCTCAATAGACTACCCTTATTTGAAAGAAAGCTAAAGCAGCTGAATCTGACTAGTTATTCACTTGTGAGTCCAGTCCCTCCTCAAGGGGATTATGACCATGACCCCCTCCTCTCCTCTCCTCTCTCCCAGGTGACACCCAGCGCTTGGAGACGGTCTGGCTGTCAGGCATCTGTCAGAATGAGAAGAACGAGGTGATGAGTAGTAAGCTGGACATAGATAACATGGCCGGGGTCTTCTACATGCTACTGGTGGCCATGGGGCTCAGTCTCTTGGTGTTTGCCTGGGAACATCTACTCTACTGGAAACTACGCAAGAAACTAGACAAGTCTCCTCGCATGGACTTCCTGCTCGCTATCAGCAGGGTGAGAGAGGTTTAGAAAGAGAGAGAGGATGTGTGGCCAATGTATGAAGCCTGATATGAGCTCTTAGTACTGTTTACGCCGCCTATCATTTCAATGACTACATTATCATCTGCCAGCTATAGTTATAATGAGCACGAACCACAGTTACAATTCCAGCTCAAGATTAGTGTTAATCAACAACCAATCTATGTAAATAAAGCGTGGTTGTTGTCGAGAGGAGAGGCAGGAGCAAGGAAGGAATAACATTACCAGCCAAAAATCTATAGACCCAACTCCAACACCACTCTTACAAAGAGTATGTGTGTGTACGTCCTGCTCTAGCAGAGTGTAATTGCAGAGTTGTGCCTGTATCAGGGCTTATCAGATTTGCAGCTAAATGACTATCTGATAATTAATCCCTACGGGGGCCCCTGAGGGCCAAATTAATTTGGGCTTTGTCAGTTTTTCAGTCGACTGTGAACAGGGCAGTCAGGAGACTCGGCTCTCTGTTTGCTGATGCAGTATGAGTCTATTTGCTCAGAAAGTGTGTGTGTGTGTGTGTGTGTGTGTGTGTGTGTGTGTGTGTGTGTGTGTGTGTGTGTGTGTGTGTGTGTGTGTGTGTGTGTGTGTGTGTGTGTGTGTGTGTGTGTGTGTGTGTGTGTGTGTGTGTGTGTGTGTGTGTGTGTATTTGTTTAGCTATAGGCAGTGTTGTAATACTCAAGACAGGTCTCGATCTCGAGTCCGGTATCGAGACCACATTGAGTGTCGGTCATTCCATTCAGCCAGGCCAAATATTCTTCAAACATGAATACAGCATGATAACATCCTTCATATCTATTATAGACATGTTTGCGCAGTGGCAAACCTATAGGCCTTCAGTGTCTGACAGGTTTCTGATTCTGAATGGACATCAACTGTAATAACAGCGCACTCATGTAGGGGAGTGCACTTTTTGTAGAACACAAAGTAGTGGAGGCTATAGCAGATATAAACCATACACCTACTTTTCTTTCAGTGGGCATTGCATATACTCACTTATTAATCCCTACTGATGCGTGTCAAAGTAGTTTAGTGGAGGTATGCGACTTATCAATGATGTAGTACAATAGAGAAATCGTGCACAAAAGAAGCCTCCACAATTGCAAAGCATGTGAAATATATTCACATGTGTGCCGCGCAAACAACCTAGTTTCAGCAGAATATCATCTGCAGGTAGCAAGAGCGTGCAGCACTCAGCTCAGAGAAGAATGACATTGGTAGCCGGTAAATGCTGACTAATGAAACAATGGGTATGCAAACCAGCTAATGAAAAGGTTTAGTCTGAAGTGTTGATTAGTAGGCTATTTGTCAGTGGTGGAAAAAGTACCCAATTGACATACTTGAGTAAAAGAGGAACATACCTTAATAGAAAATGACTCAAATTAAAGTGAAAGTCACTCAGTAAAATCCTACTTGAGTAAAAGTATTTAGTAAAAGTATTTAGTTTTAAATATAGTTTCAAAAGTAAATGTCATTGCTAAAATAATTATACTTAAGAATCACAAGTAAAAGTATAAATCACTTCAAATTCCTTCTATAAAGCAATCCAGGCTGCACAATTTTCATGTTTCTTTAAATTACGGATAGCCAGGGGCACTCTCCAACACTCAGACATCAATTACAAATGAAGCATGTGTAGGGATGACCAGCGACCTTCTCTTGATATGTGTGTGAATTAGAACATTTTCTTTTAGGAATGTAGTGAAGTAAAAGTTGTCAAAAATATAAATAGTACAGTAAAGATACCCCCAAAAACGACTTAATAAAAAAAAATCTGACACAGCGGTTGCATTAAGAACCGGTGTATCTTTAATTATATGTAGTAGAACATGTATCTTTAGTCAAAGTTTATGATGAGTATTTCTGTTATCTGGCGTAGCTTTCTATAATTCCTCCGGATATTTTGGAGGATTTTCTGAACATGGCGTCAATGTAAAATGAGATTTATGGATATAAAATGCATATTATCGAACAAAACATAAATGTACTGTGTAACATGTCATATGACTGTCATCTGATGAAGATTTTCAAGGGGTTAGTGATAGATTTTTTTTTTAAATCCTGCTTTTGTGATTTTTATATTTTGCTGGAAAAAATGGCTACGTTTTTTCTTTGGTTTGGTGGTGGTGTAACATAAATATATGTTGTGTTTTCGCCGTAAAACATTTTAAAAATCTGACATGCTGGGTAGATGAACAAGGTGTTTTTCTTTCATTTGATGCATTGGACTTGTTAAAGTGTGGAGGTTAAATATTTGTAAAGAATATTTTTGCATTCCCTGCGCCACCTTTTCAGCTGAACGGGGGGGGTGGAGTTCCCGTAGGGGAACCATCGCCTCAACAGGATTTAACGTTAAGTTAACAGGATTTAACGTTACGGAAAAAGCCTAACATTGCAATAATCTGAGACGGCGCTCAGACGTAACAATATTTCTCCGCCATGTTGGAGTCAACAGAAATACAAAATTACAACATAAATATTCCCTTACCTTTGATGATCTTATTTTTCAGAATGTAGTGCAAGAAGTCCTAGTTCAACAATAAATCATTTTGTTTCATAATGTTCAATTCTAGTGTCCAAGTAGCAGCATTTGCAACCACTTTCAGCTCACATGCCCAAAAAATGACTTCTGGTCCAGGATAACTTTGCATGAAAACTTCCAAAACTTCCAAAAGACATATTACAGGTCGAAGAAACTGGTCAAACTAAGTGCAGAATCAATCTTCAGGATGTTATAATCATATATATCCAATAGCATTCCAACCGGATCATTCGTTTTCATCTGGGGCTGATTGGAAGCACTCAAAGACTAATGCGCCACAACAAAATGGCATTATTTTGCGACACCGACTTCTTTCCTTCCCATTAGGTAAAAGTTCACAGCAAATGCTCCATTACACTTTCTACTGAATGAGGACATCTAGTGGAAGATGTATGAAGTGTTTCCAGATCCATAACTTGTTGGGTAGGGAGGGGGCGATGACGTCAAAGTTGCCCCAACTTTCAGGATTTCAAAACTTGTTTGGAAGATTGCCTGCCCTGTGAGTTCTGTTATACTCACAGACATAATTCAAACGGTTTTAGAAACTTCAGAGTGTTTTCTATCCAATATTAATAATAATATGCATATATTAGCAATTTAGGACAGATTTTGATGCAGTTCACTATGGGCACGCAATTCATCCAAAGTGGAAATACTGCCCCCTATCTCTAACTGGTTTTAAGTACTACTTTAGAGTATTTTTACTTAAGTACTTTACACCACTGCTATTTGTGATGCACAATTGTCATCATGCACTGTTTGCATCAGGGGCGTAGACATGTATGGACCTAGGTGGACAGAGGCCCACCTACTGGGGAGCCAGGCTATGACAATATTTTTTAAACATTTTTTATTTAAAATAAGTGTGATTTAGAGTGAGAACCGGAAAAATCTATAGGAAAACTTTTACAAAAACTAGATATTTCACACCAGGGTGCCTTTACTTCGCTGGGTGGGCCGTTTGGGAACTTTTGGCAAAATGTTATTATACCCACTTCTCCAGGCACCATTACATAGGGCCGATGGAAAGACAGCAGTCACATGCAGCATTTTGATAAAGGATAAGCAGTCCATAAACTCAGGCAAAATAAGCCAGTAGGTCCCAATCATAACATTACAAAACACAACCATTAAGCAATTCCCAATCGAAAGGTACAACTACTCCTTCCCATTGCAAAACAAATATCACGTTTAGCACACAAAGTAACCGGTGACCTAAACTATTCAGATATGAAACAAACAGACAATCATAATATCAGTAAAAAAAGATAAAATTCCCAGTCTATGCTACAAAACCAACTTTATACGAGGTTTAAAAGATCTATTTGACTCAATGTTCCATGATGTACACTAAGACATTTTTGTCAGAATAGATGGATGTAGTTCAGTGCATGATTAATATAATTCCCCAATACATTTCCTGGCCGTCCCAAAATTTTGCTATCATGTTGTAAATCACAGCTGGCCTGGTACATTGTTTGCTGGCTCCATTCGGGATGCGCTGTTTCAGTTTCAATTACCTAATATTCTGGACAAAAACTGATGACATTAAGTACTTTAATGTTACTCCTACCCCCTACTTTTTCAAACATTCTGTTAAAAATCTCGCAACATTTCAGCGCCCTGCTACTCATGCCAGGAATATAGTATATGCATATGATTAGTATGTGTGGATAGAAAACACTCAGACGTTTATAAAACTGGTTAAATCACGGCTGTGACTATAACAGAACGTGCGTTTCATCGAAAAGTGCAGGAAAATCTGATCACTGAAAATGGGAAAATATATCCATGCGCCACTTCAACCCATTGTTAAACGTGATCCACATTAAATGGGGCCGAGGTTGCAATACCTACAGCTTCCACACAATGTCAACAGTCTTGTCATTTTCCTACGATTTGTTTCTTGGTCAAACAGACACAAGGCAGCGCAGTTCTTCCGGTCTCCGACCGGATATTTTGGTTGAGATTTACCCGGACATTATTTCCAGACGTACAGCTATAGAATATAGATCGCCTCGTGATCAATTTGATCGCTTATTAACGTTTACTAATACCTAAAGTTGCATTACAAAAGTATTTTGAAGTGTTTTGTGAAAGTTTATCATAGACTTTTTTAATTTAAAAAAATGACGTTACGTTATAAAACGCTATTTTTTTCGTTGATCACACAGTCTTCATAGATCGATATCTAGGCTATATATGGACCGATTTAATCGAAAAAAAGACCCAATAGTGAAGTTTATGGGACATCTAGGAGTGCCAACAAAGAAGATGGTCAAAGGTAATGAATGTTTTATATTTTATTTGTGCGTTTTGTGTAGCGCCGACTATGCTAATTATTTTGTTTACGTCCCCTGCGGGTCTTTTGGGGTGTTACATGCTATCAGATAATAGCTTCTCATGCTTTCGCCGAAAAGCATTTTAAAAATCTGACTTGTTGCCTGGATTCACAATGAGTGTAGCTTTAATTCAGTACCCTGCATGTGTATTTTAACGAGTGCTATTTGCATTTAGTGTAGCGCATTTGCATTTCCAGATGTCTAGATGGGACGCCTGCGTGTCAGGTAGGAGCAAGAGGTTAAAACCTCTTTGGGCTGAGATCCCGCTAACGTGATCGATATGACAACAGCCAGTGAAAGTGCAGGGCGCCAAATTCAAAACAACAGAAATCCCATAATTAAAATTCCTCAAACATACAAGTATTTTACACCATTTTAAAGATACACTTCTTGTTAATTCCACCACAGTGTCCGATTTCAAAAAGGCTTTAGAGCGAAAGCAAACTAAAACATTATGTTTAGGTCAGAGCCAAGTCACAGAAAAACACAGCCATTTTTCCAGCCAAAGAGAGGAGTCACAAAAAGCAGAAATATAGATACAATTAATCACTAACCTTTGATGATCTTCATCAGATGACACTCATAGAACTTCATGTTACACAATACATGTATTATTTGTTCGATAAAGTTCATATTTATCTAAAAAAATCTCAATTTACATTGGCGCGTTACGTTTAGTATTTCCAAAACCTCAGGTGATTTTGCAGAGAGCCACATCAATTTACAGAAATACTCCTAATAAACATTGATAAAAGATACAACTATTATGCACGGAATAATCGATTATTCTCCTTAATGCAATCGCTGTGTCCGATGTAAAAAAAACTTTAAGGACAAAGCACACCATGCTATAATCTGAGTACGGAGCTCAGAGACCAAAACAACCCAAACAGATATCCGCCATGTTGTGTAGTCAACATAAACCATATATTACATGCTAAATATTCCCTTACCTTTGATGATCTTCATCGGAATGCACTCCCAGGAATCCCAGGTCCACAATAAATGCTTGATTTGTTCGATAATGTCCGTTATTTATGTTCAATTAGCTACTTTTGTTAGCGCGTTTGGTATACATATCCAAACGCTGGTTCTGGTCAGCGTTACATTGGACAAAAACTTTAAAAAATTATATTACAGGTCAAAGGAACATTTCAAATTAAGTACACAATCAATCATTAGGAAGTTTTTAGCCCATTCACTGCTCAATAGGGATGCATTGGAATGCAACGCTTTCAAAACATGAGGCACTTCCGGATTGGATTTTTCTCAGGCTTTCGCCTGCAACATCAGTTCTGTTATACTCACAGACAATATTTTTAATGTTTTGGAAACTTTAGAGTGTTTTCTATCCCAAACTGTCAATTATATGCATATTTTAGTATCTTGTCCTGACAAAATATCCCATTTACTTTGGGAACGTTATTTTTCCAAAAATGAAAATACTGCCCCCTAGTCACAAAAGGCTTTAGACACTGCAGTAAATAAAACTGTTTTGTCCAGGACCGGAGTCTACAGAGACTGGTGAGTTATAGCCAATCAGATCTACAGTAGGCCTTTATACAAACAAGCCATTTGCCACTCGGCCCTGCCATCATTCACTTTGAACTGGACTGTGTGTTTGCAGGCAGTTGCAACAGCACAGCTTTAGATAATTAGAACTCATTCGACAAAAGCCACAAAATACACCTGAAAGGAGTTCTGCAAATGTGTTAACACCATGGGAGTCCTCTTACATTTGGGAACTTTACAGTACTATTGATCAAACAACCATGAAAAGTTAGGCTCTCTCTCCCGCAGTTACACACATCAAGAAGTTAAAAAACTAATGCCAGCCAGAGCAAGATGAGCTAATATCTAACGAAGCAACATTAGATTAACCCTCTCAAACGTTTTCAGCGAGTAGGCTCTAAAAATTGTACTGCTGAACCATGGGGAATTGTAGCCTCCTCGTCCTTCTGCAGCTTGCCTGCCAATGCATGCTTGTCCCAACCAAGCACCCAAGCTGACTGGTTAAAGTTGCCTAGCTTGCTAGCTAGCTACTTCCAGACACAAATTAGAGAACACCTCATGCTGACAATTTTACTGCCTGTAGCAGAGCTGGTTAGGCTGTTTACATGTTATCTAGTGCATTCTTGACTAACTATTACTTTTTTGTCTACATTTATTGACACCGGTCATATTCAGCAGGTGTTGCGCATTTGTAAATTCATCAGTTGTTCTGTGCTCTGGCAAACTCAAACGAGGGTGCTCCGGAAAAAGATAGGAGGGGAAGAAGTCAGTCACTCACCCACTCCTCCAATGGCATGGCATGACATGACATCCTCCTAGCAGCTTGATAGCTAGCTAGATAACGTTAGAATCTGTGTTTTTAGCTTCCTACATAAATAGATACCCTAACCTATTAGCAACGTTATGACTGATCATTGCGATGTGATTATTGCAATCATTGCCCTTGCTAGTTTGATCGTATTGACATTCCCAGCTTTAGTTGTATTCATTTTTTTATTTTACCTTTATTTAACCAGGTAGGCTAGTTGAGAACAAGTTCTCATTTACAAATATAGAGTCAATAATACAGTAGAAAAAATAAAAGTCTATATATACAGTGAGTGCAAAGGAGGTAAGGGAGTTAAGGCAATAAATAGGCCATGGTGGCGAAGTAATTACAATATCGCAATTAAACACTGGAATGGTAGATGTGCAGAAGATTAATGTTTCATGTTTTAAGTGTAATAGATCATAATTTTCTCACTTCGACCCCCCCATTCCTCTCTTCCTTCCTCTACTTTCCTTCCCTCTATCTAACCTCCTCTATCCCTTTCTCCCTCTCTCTTCCATCTCCCAGGGAATCTACAGTTGCTTCAACGGGGTGGAGGAACCAGACCACCCTAACCTGGCAAACTCAGATCTGACAACTAACTACGCCCAGGCTAACATGCTTAAGATGTTACGCACCGCTAAAGACCTGGTCAACTCTGCCCAGGTCGAGACCTCACTGGACCATGCCACCAAGACCATAGAACACTGGGGTCGCCATGGCGGCAACCTGCCAGTCCACATTCCGCAGCAGGTCACCACGGAAATGGTTCCAGGAGGGTTTTCTCATGTCACAGAGAACACACACACACACCTGTCCCCCGAGCACCCCCTCATCCCGCAA
Source organism: Oncorhynchus keta (assembly GCF_023373465.1). Lineage (NCBI taxonomy): Eukaryota > Metazoa > Chordata > Actinopteri > Salmoniformes > Salmonidae > Oncorhynchus > Oncorhynchus keta. Next base: position 34,929,337 of record NC_068444.1, on the reverse strand, counting down.
TACTGCACGCTGGGTGTAGTGACTTCTCTGAACAGGCAGAAGGGGCTGGCGAGACCCACGCCCCTACGATACACGCTCCCGGCTCGCACTTCCTCCCTCTACGACAGACCACTTTCTGTTTCTAGTCTCAGTAGCCCTCACCTTGACCTGGCTGGAGGGGACCCCCTCTCTTCCTACTCTCAACCCTCCACAGGTAGGCTGTATGTGGAGCCCCAGCACATCTCCCACCCCCGCTCTCCTTTCATCCCCTATAGTGAGCTTCAGCTGCCAGACATCTACCCCTCCTCTCACCACCCCTCAGCCATCTCCCATCCATCCCACACAGAACCCTCCAGGAAGAATAGGAGGAGCAAGAGCCTCCTCTCAGGGGAATCAGGAGGAGGAGAGTGGAGGAGGCGTAGGGAGGAGAAGACGGTGTGTCTGGGTGAACTCCGGGCCAACCACCTCCAGGAGAACAACGTCTCGCCCCAGATGCCCGACTCCCTGTACCCAGGAACGATGCTCTGTCCTGGGGTAGAAGGCTGCGTTGGCTCCTGGCCTCTTCCCCTCGAAGAGCTGGTTCTGGCAGGCAGACCGAGGCTCCACCGACGGCCATCTTTCCTCCGAGCAACCTGGGGGAGTGAGCGGATTCTCCAGCCGGACGAAACTCTGCCTACATCCCTTGATTGCCAATCACATTCTGCTTTACCAGACCTGTTCCCCTGCGTCATGGCCGACCAAGAAACTCCCACTAAACTCTACAACCCCGCCCCTCTCCGGAACAACCTATGCTACCCTGCCACCTCAACTCGCCAGCATGCGTATCTCCATATAAGGCAGGACCAGAGGAAAGGGAACGGACGTAAGAAGCTGCGGTACTCAAACTCCACCCACCTGCCCACCTACAGGGAGGCCATGCTGGGGGGTCAAGGAGGCGGAGGGGGGGTAGGCCTTGGGGGGGTCCGGAGAGCCACCAACCTGCTCAGCAGACAGTACTCCCACTATCTAACCTCCTACCCTGGGCTGCCTCTCTACCATGGTCCCCTGGACCTTCAGGCCCATTCCCAGGCATCCAGCAACCACGCCAGCCCCAGCCCCGGTACATACCCTAGTCCCAGTCCAGTATGCCAGCTCCTGCCCTGTGGTGGCTTTCGAGGCCAGAGGGGGTTGCTGTACCAGGACAGTCTGTATGGAGCCTATGGGGCCAATGGAGCCTACCGAGAGGACCAGGATCCGGGCTTAGAGCCCCAGAGAGGAGATACATCAGTAGGTTTGAGGTCTGAGGACAGATCCTGTGTGACCCAGCCCTGGGGACGCGTGTCTAGTCTGGAGTCAGAGGTCTGAGAGACACAGACAAACAGTGCAGACTTTACATACTGGAATTTATACAATAGAATATACCGTTTGACTTCCACATTTAAGATTTGTGATCCACAGTGACCGTTTCAGAGGGAGGTGGGATATGTCTCATACACAGAAACATGTACACAAAGGATTTGTACAGTAAAGGTGGTAAGCTGAGGGGTAGGTAGGTTGGACAGTTGAACTGCCTTATTCCTTATTGAACAGACAAAGTAGAGTGTTTGACTAAATGTTAAATGGCCATGTTGGAAAAAGCATGAAACTGAAAGGATGTGTAGTGGAGGTAACTGTACTGCAGCTTGCTCATTCTAGCACAGTGATGTCCCTTTTTCTTCAAATTTCACACTCTTAGAAAAAAGGTGCTATCTAGACCCTAAAATGGTTCTTCGGCTATCCCTATAGGAGAACCCTTTGAAGAACCCCTGGCTTTTGATGGAATGTTGAATTTACTTGCTGCTTTGAAACATTATATTCCTGTGTTCTGTGCATTGTATTACGTGGCCACGATGTACAGAGTCAGTAGTGTTGCTGTGTGGGGCAGATGCTCTCAAAGATAGCCCAGAGAGCTGTGTGTGTGTGTATTCTGTGTGTGTGTGTATGTGTGCTGTGTGTGTTGTCAGCCCTTGCCAGGTTATTTCCTTCTCCACTGAGCCGAGCGAAAGGGGAACATGTCTTCAGCTCTCCATATAAGCAAAGAACCTCCCACAATCATACACACTAACAAGATCACAGTTACCTGTAGCTATTGACTTCTATGTACAAGGCCATGACAACCCAGCAATTTCTATAAGTAGGAGCACAGTTAAAGAATCTGGAGAAGAATTGCAATAAAAAGGTTTCCGTTGTAGATATGAACACACTGTATATTGGTAAGGAATACGGAAAGCTAAGCGCTGGACACAATCCCTATCGCGGAAGTATTGAGAAAGATCGGCATTAAAAGGCGAAGATCATTTCCGATTGAGCCGACATGCAGGGTTTACTGTAAGTGCAGTCTCTGCAAATGTGGGAACATTGCCTATAATGAGCTATAGCGCGGGTCTTCCGTGATACTGTGGGGATACGGATTGAATCCTGCCCTTTTTGTGTGTATCTACAGTGCAATAAAAACATTTCAGCTGTAGAAGTGATCTGAGAAGCTATATAATCCTTGATGTTGATCTACGGTCAGTTTTGTGTTCCCACCCTGATGGTTAAGGTAAGGTTTTTGGGAAGGTAGGCTGATACTAGATATGTGCCTTCTCTGAGCACATCACACTGGATGGATGATACATCCACAGCAGCACACAATCTAATAGGGCTTCTCATCAGATTTACAGTGCATTCGGAAAGTATTCAAACCCCTTGACCTCTTCCACATTGTTTTTACATTACAGCCTTATTCTAAAATGGATTAAATAGTTTTTCCTCCCTCATCAATCTACACACAATATCCCATAATGAAAAAGCAAAAACAGGTTTTTATTTATTTTTGCAAAACTGAAATATCACATTTACGTAATCAGACCCTTTACTCACTACTTTCTTGAAGCACCTTTGGCAGTGGTTACAGCCTAGAATCTTCTTGGGTATAATGCTACAAGCTTGGCATACCTGTATTTAGGAAGTTTCTTCCATTCTTCTCTGCAGATCCTCTCAAGCTCTGTCAGGTTGGATGGGGAGCGTCGCTGCGCAGCTATTTTCTGGTCTCTCCATAGAGAGGAACTCTGGAGCTCTGTCAGAGGGACAATTGGGTTCTTCGTCACCTCCCTGCCCTGTCACCAAGGCCCTTCTTCCCCGATTGCTCATTTTGTCCGGGCAGCCAGCTCTAGGAGGATTCTTGGTGGTTCCAAACTTCTTCCATTTAAGAATGATGGAGGCCACTGTTATGTTAGGGACCTTCAATGCTGCAGAAATGTTTTGGTTTCCTTCCCCAGATCTGTGCCTCGACACTATCCTGTCTCGGAGCTCTACGGAAAATTCCTTCGACCTCATGGTTTGTTTTTGCTCCGACATGCACTGTCAACTGTGGGACCTTATATAAACAGGTGTGTGCCTTTCCAAATAATGTCCAATCAATTGAATTTACCACAGGTGGACTTCAATCAAGTTTTGAAACATTTCAAGGATGATCAATGGAAACAGGATGTACCTGAGCTCAATTTCGAGTCTCATAGCAAAGAGTCTGAATACTTACGTAAGTAAGGTATTGATGTTTTTTTTATTTTATAAATTGTAAAAAATGTGTATGAACCTGTTTTAGATTTGTCATTATGGGGTATTGTGTGTGGATTGATGAGGGAAAAAAAATATTTAATCAATTTCTTAATAAGGCTGTAATGTAACGAAATGTGGATAAAGTCAAGGGGTCTGAATACTTTCCGAATGCACCGTATATGTATTCTATATTTAGATATAGATAATATATACTGTAGATATATCATGCTATTTGTTGTTTTAGTGTTATATTAATGTATTAATATATATATATATATATATATATAGTTTCTAATAACCAATAACTATTCAGGCATATCTTTCAGGACTTTTATAATGGCAGAACTGACTGACTTGGTGAAACATTTACTTTGATTGATATTCTGTCTCTCTCCATCTTTTTCCCAGTCCCTTCCTTTTCCCCTCTCTCTTTCTCTATTTCTCTCTCTTCCGCTCTCTCGCTCCTCTCTCTGTGTAATGATGGCAGAACTTACTATTTCTCCCCTCCCTCCTCTCACTGTAAATTATAGCTAAAGGAGGTCATTGAAAGCTATTCTAGTATCTGTATTACCTGATTTTTCCACATTGTAATTAATCACTAAGAACAATTAAAGGTATTTTGGACGGACGTGCCTGTGAGTCTCTCTTTTGATCTCTCTGTGTGACTCTATTGCTCTGTCCCATGTTTCTCTCTTTTGACCACTGTCTGCCTCTGTGCCTGTCGCTCTATCTCTCTTTATCTCTGACTGTCGGCTTCATTCTCTGTCATCTGTTTCTGTCTTATTATCACTCTCCCTATGCCCTCTATGAATGGTGACCAATCAAAAACACAAATATTTAATACACAAAACACATTTATTAAACAATGGGCAAAATAATATTGTGTAGATAACCCTCTAAAAAAATTTCCAAACTTAATGTCTCTATTATAATCCGTTAAAAAGTTATTGGAGTTTTTACCCTTGTAGGATGGCCATAGTTAGGGTGACTAAATCAATGCAAGCCAGAGACAAAAAGTGGTCAAAAATCTACATAATTGCATTGTGTCAACAAGGCTGGATTCTGTGCAAGAATTAAGGCTATCTGCTACCTGACAGGCTCACTATCCCATTGAACTCATCATCTTTCTTCTCGAATCTGCGGGTCATTAAAGAATATAGAGGTAAGATGGATATCGATTTTGAGAAATGACGTGTAGTATTTCCATATTTTAGTATATGCTTTTTCAAATTAATTCACAATTCCTGTAAGAACGTTTTTGGATTTCTAACAAAAACAAGTGTATCTCTTTTAGAGGTCGACCGATTATGATTTTTTTTAACACCGACACCGATTATTGGAGGACCAAAAAAGGCCGATACCGATTAATCGGACAATTTTTATTTATTTGTAATAATGACAATGACAACAATACTGAATGAACACTTATTTTAACTTAATATAATACATCAATAAAATCAATTTAGCCTCAAATAAATAATGAGACATGTTCAATTTGGTAAAATTAATGCAAAAACAAAGTGTTTGGAGAAGAAAGTAAAAGTGCAATATGTGCCATGTAAAAAAGCTAACGTTTAAGTTCCATTGCTCAGAACATGAGAACATATGAAAGCTGGTAGTTCCTTTTAACACGAGTCTTCAATATTCCCAGGTAAGAAGTTTTAGGTTATAGTTATTATAGGACTATTTCTCTCTATACGATTTGTATTTCATATACCTTAGACTATTGGGATGTTCTTATAGGCACTTTAGTATTGCCAGTGTAACAGTATAGCTTCCGTCCCTCTCCTCGCTCCGACCTGCGCTCGAACAAGGAACACATCGACAACAGTCACCCTTGAAGCATCGTTACCCATCGTTCCATAAGAGCCGCGGCCCTTGCAGAGCAAGGGGAACAACTACTCCAAGTCTCAGAGCGAGTGATGTCACTGATTGAAACGCTATTAACGCGCACCCCGCTAACTAGCTATCCATTTCACATCGGTTACACCAGCCTAATCTCGGGAGTTGATAGGCTTGAACTCATAAACAGCGCAATGCTTGAAACAGCGAAGAGCTGCTGGCAAACACACGAAAGTGCTGTTTGATTGAATGCTTACGAGCCTGCTGGTGCCTACCATCACTCAGTCCGACTGCTCTATCAAATCATAGACTTAAATATAACATAATAACACACAGAAATACGAGCCTTTGGTCATTAATATGGTCGAACCCGGAAACTATCATTTAGAAAACAAGTATATTCTTTCAGTGAAATACGTAACCGTTCCGTATTTTATCTAACAGGAGTGGCATCCCTAAGTCTAAATATTGCTGTTACATTGTACAACCTTCAATGTTATGTCATAATAATGTACAATTCTGGAAAATTAATTACGCCTTCGTTAGGAATAAATGGACTTCACACAGTTCGCAATGAGCCAAGCGGCCCAAACTGCTGCATATAACCCGACTGCTTGCACGGAACGCAAGAGAAGTGACACAATTTCCCCAGTTAAAAGAAATTCATGTTAGCAGGCAATATTAACTTCTTCAAGATAGGGGGCACTATTTTTATTTTTGGATAAAAAACGTTCCCGTTTTAAAAAAGATATTTTGTCACGAAAAGATGCTCGACTATGTATGTAATTGACAGCTTTGGAAAGAAAAAACTCTGACGTTTCCAAAACTGCAAATATATTATCTGTGAGTGCCCCAGAACTAATGCTACAGGCGAAACCAAGATGAAGTTTCATACAGGAAATGCCCCAGATTCTGAAGGCGCTGTGTTCCCATGTCTCATTATATGGCTGTGAATGCGCCAGGAATGAGCCTGCCCTTTCTGTCGTTTCTCCAAGGTGTCTGCAGCATTGTGACGTATTTGTAGGCATATCATTGGAAGATTGACCATAAGAGACTACATTTACCAGGTGTCCGCCCGGTGTCCTGTGTCGAAATTATTGCGTAATCTCTAGGTCCATGCGCGTTCCATTTCTTCAGAAGAGAAAGTCAACTGCCACGAAGGATTTATCATCGATAGATATGTGAAAAACACCTTGAGGATTGATTCTAAACATCGTTTGCCATGTTTCTGTCAATATTATGGAGTTAATTTGGAAAAAGGTTAGCGTTTTAATGACTTAATTATTATTTTCTTTTTTTTTCTTTACCCAAACGTGATGAAAAAAACTGAGCGATTTGTCAACACAAATAATATTTTTGTAAAAACTGAACATTTGCTATCTAACTGAGAGTCTCCTCATTGAAAACATCTGAAGTTCTTCAAAGGTAAATGATTTTATTTGAATGCTTTTCTGGTTTTTGTGAAAATGTTGCATGTTGAATGCCAGGCATAATCCTATGCTAGGCTATCAATACTGTCACACAAATGCTTGTTTAGCTATGGTTGAGAAGCATATTTTTGAAAATCTGAGATGACAGTGTTGTTAAAAGGCTAAGCTTGAGAGCAAATAGATTTAATTTAATTTGCGATTTTCATGAATAGTTAACGTTGCGTTATGCTAATGAGCTTGCGGATAGATTTACACAATCCTGGATACAGGTTTTTTTCGTAGCTAAACGTGACGCAGAAAACGGAGCGATTTGTCCGAAACAAATAATCTTTCAGGAAAAACTGAACATTTGCTATCTAACTGAGAGTCTCCTCATTGAAAACATCCGAAGTTCTTCACAGGTAAATGATTTTATTTGAATGCTTTTCTGGTTTTTGTGAAAATGTTGCTTAAATATGCAGGTTTAACAATATATACTTGTGTATTAAATTTAAAGAAAGGCATTGATGTTTATGGTCAGGTACATTGGTGCAACGACAGTGCTTTTTTCGCAAATGCGCTTGTTAACTCATCTCCCATTTGGTGAAGTTGTCACGTTCTTTCAAAATCGAACCCAGAAGCAGACCAGGACAAGGAGAGTAGGAAGAAGGTGAGTATTTATTTACAAGTGAATGTGAAAGGGTAGATATATCCAGGTGGCGTAGCGGGCTGCGGTGGTGAGTTGATGGGAGTAAATAGGTGGATCCAATGGGGTAACGGAATCCTCCGATGACCAGGCGGGAATGGGGTAAATGATCCGGGTGAGTAACTGAAGACAGAACAAACAGAGGTAAGTTTAAGGCAAGCAATACGTAAAAAACAACAAAACAAATTCTATCCAACTTGAGGCTGATACTATGGCACAACATACTGATCATGGCTAACGATCCGGCAGGGAATGGATGTCAGGTCAGAGCTTTTGAAGGGGAGAGGTGATGATCACGACAGGTGTGCAGATTACTGATGGGATACAGGTGCGGGTGAACATCGATCTCCCAACAAGCTAATTCGCCCGGCAACCAGACAGGGTGCGTTCCAGGACACCGGAAACACACTCCAGGACAGAAACACAGGCAAACACAGACTCAGGAAGCGGGATTCGTGACAGAAGTAGGCTATGATTCGATGGGAAAGGCACCGCATCGATTATATGCAACGCAGGACACGCTAGATGAACTAGTAATATCATCAACCATATATAGTTAACAAGTGATTATGTTAAGATTGATTGTTTTTTTTTATAAGATAAGTTTAATGTTAGCTAGCAACTTACCGTGGCTTCTTGCTGCCCTCGCGTAACAGGTAGTCAGCCTGCCAGACAGGCTCCTCGTGGAGTGCAATGTGGTTAGAGGTGGTTAGAGCGTTGGATTAGTAACCGGAAGGTTGCAAAAAACGAATCCCAAAGCTGACCAGGTAAAAATCTGTCGTTCTGCCCCTGAACAAGGCAGTTAACCCGTTCCTAAGCCATCATTGAAAATAAGAATGTGTTCTTAACTGACTTGCCTAGTTAAATAAAGATTAAATAAAGGTGTTAAAAAACACAACTTTTTTTTTTTAATCGGCAAATTGGTGTCCAAAAATACTGATTACCGATTGTTATGAAAACTTGAAATCGGCCCTAATTAGTCAGTCATTCCGGTCGACCTCTAATATCTGTGAAATGTCAACGGAGCACATTTACGTTTAACAAGCTTTCATTTTCAAAACCTACATTTAATTCAGCTCGTGTCATGCTAATTCAGATTTTTGCGACCGACGGAAACAACTTTTGATGTCGACGACCACAAAATGTAAAATCCTCAAAAGCTGTTACGAGAAACCTGCATCGCTATGTTAACATAGCTCATTGCTTATTATCGGCTGTATTAGGTGATGGAATTTGTCTTTTTGGATATAATGTTAATGATAGGTTAGTGAAAGACCCCACTGAACAATTCAGAACATGAATAGTCATATTTGTCTTGGTAAATGTATTTTATAACAAAAGGAACTTACTTTTCATCACCAAAGCGCCCTTTCACCCTACTCTATATACAGTATGGGTGTGCACTTTATGTACAGGTGATTACTGCACCTGTACATAAATCTATAATCCATCCATCTATAATTTAGCCCAAACAACTACCTCTCTCTATATATATATTCTCTCTCTCTCTCTCTCACTTAAATTCAAAGTGCTTTATTGGAATGGGAAATATATGTTTACATTGCCAAAGCAAGTGAAATAGATTATAAACAAAGTAAACATTACTCAAACAAAAGTTTCAAAGGAATATAAACATTTCAAATGTCATATTAGGGTTATGTTCAGTGTTATAATGATGTGCAAATAGTACAAAAACGAAAATAAATACACATACAGTAAATATTAGTTGTATTTACAATGGTGTTAGTTCTTCACTGGTTGCCATTTCCTTGTGGCAACAGAACACAAATCTTGCTGCTGTGATCAAACAATGTGGTATTTCAACCAATGGATATGGGAGTTTATCGAGATGAGAATTTCTTTTCAAAAATCTTTGGTGGGTTGGTGTAATCTGAGGTAAATATGTGTCTCTGATATGGTCACACATTTAGCAGGAGGTTAGGAAGTGCAGCTCAGCTTCCATCTAATTTTCTGGGCAGTGTACACATAGCCTGTCTTCTCTTGGGAGCCAGGTCTCCCTACGGCGGCCTCTCTCAATAGCAAGGTTATGCTCACTGAGTCTGTACATAGTCAAAGCATTCCTTCATTTTGGGTCGATCACAGTGGTCAGGTATCCTGCCACTGTGTACTCTCTTTTTGGGGCCAAATAACAATCAGAGTTTGCTCAGTTTTTTGGTAAATTCTTTCCATTGTGTGAAGTAATTATCTTTTTGTTTTCTCATGATTTGGTCTAACTCTGTTGCTGTTGCTATCCTGGGGCTCTGTGGGGTCTGTTTGAGCCCCAGGACCAGCTTGCTTAGGGGACTCTTCTCTTGATTAACCTCTCTGTAGGTTTGGCTTTGTTATGGAACATTTTTTTTGCCAATTTTAACTGCACACTTGTTTGTGTACATGGATTTTATAAATGTTGTATGTCCCCCCCCACACTGTTTTCCATCAATTTGTATAGCAGACCTCAATGCCAAATGGAGTCAAAAGCTTTTTTGAAATCAACAAAGCTTTAAAAGACTTTGCTTTGTTTCTGGTTTGTTTGTTAATTAGGTTTTGTAGGGTGAATACGTGATCTTTCAATTAAACTTTTGCTCAGCACATTGTTTTCACAGAGAAAATGTACGAGTCTGCTGTTGATGACAATACAGAGGATTTTCCCATGGTTGCTGTTGATGCATATCCCACGGTAGTTATTGGGTGTCACACCCTGATCTGTTTCACCTGTCCCTCTGATTGACTCCACCCCCTCCAGGTGTCGCTTATTTTCCCTGGTGTATTTACCCCTGTGTTTCCTGTCTCTCTGTGCCAGTTCGTCTTGTATGTTAAAGTCAGCCAGTGTGGTTTTTCCCCGTGCACCTGCTTTGTTTTCACTTCTACTAATCCTCCTCCTGGTTTTGACCTTTGCCTGTTTTCTGTATTCCATTCGCGCCTGCCTGACCTCGAGCCCGCCTGCCTTTCTGTACCTCTGGAACTCTGAACTGGTTTTCACCTTTTGCCTGTCCATGACCATTCACTTGCCTACACCTTTTGGATTGTTAATAAACATCTTGGACTCTAACCATCTGCCTCCCGTGGCTGCATCTGGGTCTCACCTTGTGCCCGTATATTGGGGTCAAATGTAATTCCACTTTTGTGGATTGGGGCGATAAGTCCTTTGCGATAAGTCCATCTTCCCCAAATATTGGGGAAGATGCCAGAGTTGAGGATAACGTTAAAGAGTGTAAGCATATCCAATTGGAATTTGTGCTCTGTATATTTTTATCATTTAATTTAGGATTTAGGATCAATATCACAGGCCTTTCTGAGTAGCAGGGTTTGTATTTTGTCCTGTAGTTCATTCAATGTAATAATTAATTCTGGTAATAGCTTTAATAGCTGATTCTAAGATTTGTCATTTATCATGTATCTGTTTTTTGCTTTGTTTTAGAGCCAAAAAGATTGGAAAAGTGGTTTATCCATCTCTGTTTTGGATAGATAGATAGAACTTTGTTGATTGTTTAGTGTCTTCCAATTTTCCCAGAAATGGTTAGATTCTATGGATTGTTCAATCACATTGAGCTGATTTCTGATGTGCTGTTCACTCTTTTTCCGTAGTGATTTTATGTATTGTTTTAGTGATTCACCATACGGAAGGCACAGGTTTTCTGGGTCTCGTTTCTGGGTATCGTTTGGTGACTGTAACTGTGCTGCTGGCAACAATATAATTACGTTTTTTTGCCAACTTCTACTGACAACGGTCATATTCAACGTGTTGCACGCTTGTAAATGCATCCGTTATTCAGCGCTCTTGCACACAGACGAGAGTGCTCCGAAATCGTACATAGCCAAAGTTAATTTACGAACGCACCCTTAACCTGTATATACAGTATTGAACCTAGCAAGGAACCCGGAAGAGGGCACATTGATGCTCCTGTTGTTTTTGGTTGGCAAGGTTTCCCAATTTCTTTCTTAGGTTTTTGCATTCTTCATCAAACCATTTTTCATTGTTTTTAATTTTCTTAGGTTGCCTGATTGAACATTTTTGATTTGATAGGGAAGCTGAAAGGTCAAATATACTATTAAGGCTTTCTACTGATAAGTTTACACCTTCACTATTACAGTGAAATGTTTTGTCCATAAAGTTGTCTAAAAGGGATTGAATTTGTTGTTGCCCAATAAGTTTTTGGTAGGTTTCTACACTATTTTCCTTCCAGCTATATCATTTAATAATGTGCAGTTCCTTTTGCTTTGATGCCTTGTAAATTAGTATTGAACTCTTCAAGTAGTCTGTGATCTGATAGGGGTCGCAAGTGGGCTGAGAGAGAGCATTCACCGACATCAACCTCTGGGTTGAGGTTGGTTATAAAGTAGTCTACAGTACTACTGCCAAGAGATGAGCTATAGGTGTACTGCACCTACCATAGGAGTCTCCTCGAAGCCTACCATTGACCATGTACAGACCCAGCATGCAAGAGTGCAGGAGTTGACCTGTGACCTGTTTTTGTTGTTTTGTCATAGTTGTGTCTAGGGGGGCATATTTGTGAGGGACTACTGTCACCCACAGGTAGGTGTTTGACCCCCTGTGTGCTGAGAGGGTCAGGTTCTTGTCCAGTTCTAGTATTTAGGTCCCTGGGCATGGAAGTGGTTTCATCTCCCCCTCAAGGATAGAGAAGCTATGATCGTTAAATTATGGGAATTCTATTGGGGGGATATAGGTAGCACACATGAGGAAATGTTTTTCTCTGAGATAATTTCCTTGTTCTAGCAAGATATAAAATGTTCCTATTTCATTTTTTAAAAGAGTGTGTTAGGTCTGATCTATACCAAAGTAGTGTGCCCCTTGACTCTCTTCCTGTTTTACAGGAAGTTTGGTGGATGGGACAACCAGCTCTTTGTAACTTTGAGGGCAAACAGTGGGTCAGTCTCCTCTATACCATGTTTCTTGTAGGGTGACAATGTCCTACAAGAAACATGTCATTTCTTTGATGTCTGGGTTCCTGCTCTTTGGGCGAAAGTCAGATAACCTCAGACCTTGAACATGCCAGAATGTGATTATAAAAGCTTTGTGTTCCATAGTGTCTAGTGTTGTTTTCCTTTGGTTTAGGCTCGACCATTACAGCAGGTGTGAGCAGAGCATGTTGAGCATCTGATACATGCCTCTTAGGTTGCAGGATAGGGCTTGGGCTGGTGTTTGCTGGGGTGTGGGCCTGTTGTTCTGCTCAAGGCCTGGGCATATGTGCGTCTGTCATTCTGAATGATCCACCAGGCGAGCTAGTTAACATCAAATAAAATTGTATTTGTCAGAATACAGGTGTAAAGCTTACAGTGAAATGCTTACTTACAAGCCCTTAACCAGCAATGCAGTTTTAAGAAAATACCTAAAATAAAAATTATAATAAAAAAAAAGAAAAATATACAAAAACTAAAAATGTTGAAAGTTATTACATCTAGCTACATGTTTAACTACCCTCCTCTCAGTCCAGGGACACAATGTATGGATTTATGGTTGGATCAGAAGCACAGTTATAATCATTGGCCAGCATAGAGAATTAAGTAAAAACACAAGTCCAAGACCTTATCTCCATCCATGGCTAATTTAGGAAAGGGACGATTAAAGCTGGCTAGCCAAATGAGGACAACGAAATGTAACAATTCAAGTTTTGTAAATTCTGTTTAGCTTCAAATGTGATGTGATTGGTGTGATGCCAAATCCAAACTGGCTTCCTTTGACACTTTTTTTTCTTGTGCCAGGACCATTCACAGCTGAGCTCACTCAGTTGAGCTCAACACCGATTGTTTTTAAAATTTTTATCAAGTGAGGCATTCAATGCTATGGTCGGCAACAGTCATACTCTTTTTGACCAGACAGCATAGATGGCTGGCTACACATAGAGAGACAGAGGGGCGCTGTTCAATTCACTTTATTGCTTTCTCTGGGAATTGAAGGACATTTATGAAACACAGAGAAGGAAAGATACATTTTTTTTTCTTTGTCATTTTTGGGGGGAAGCCTCACTGGCCTCACTGGACCTGTCCGGTGTATGTGAGTAAAACACACACTTGTGTGTGTGTGCGTGCTACAAAGAGAGACCTGACATAAAGGGAACTCAGAGAACTTAGATGGAACTTATGGAATGTTACTGCTAGCATACTGTATGACTTATGGTAATACTGTGTGCCTCTGAAACCAACAGAGAACTACAGGACATGTAGGACAACAGAAATGTGATATTTTGCAGAGAAAGAGGAAGACAAACAGGCAGTGAGAGACATTACGATACAGTAAAAAATAGCAGCCTCAAAATAATAATCATCATTATGTTTTAGTGGGATGAAAATGTGATAGAAATCCATTACTATTTACTGCTTTGAAACATAGTGTTTTGCTGTCATAGTGGCCATAGATTAAACTGCAGTTTGACATACTGTCTTCATTTCTCTCTAGCACACACACACACACACACACACACACACACACACACACACACACACACACACACACACACATTAACTCAAACTATAATCCTAATTTTTGGAAACACAAACATTGATCAGCTGTTGGAGTTCAAGACGCCTGTGTTTGTGTGTGTGTGTCTGTGTGTGTGCACGCGCGAGAGAGAGGCCAGAATTCTGCCATCTGTGGATCCAGACGGTGCAGGTCCTTCCCCTGTCTCTATTGGAGGGGGGACATTTGTTGGTCAGATGGGGGACAACGACGATGAGATGACTCTTATTAATGGACTCTTCGTCCATGCCGATTTCCTCTGCGGTTAAAACCAGAATGAACTCTATCCTCACCTCTCTCAATGTACTCTGTTTTTTCCTCTCCTCTCATCTCCTCTCTTCCTATTCAGAATCGTATCTTTTTCATCTCCGGGTTTTTGTGCTAATCTAGGAAAAAGAGTGTCAAACCCTGGAACATGGTCAATATCCCTCATGTAGAACAAATGCAATTCTGTGATAATAATAACATGAGTAACCTGAGGAATATCTCTCACCTAACAATGTATCTGTCAGTTAATAATACCGGTTATATTGGCTGCTTGGTGCTAGGGGTGCAGAGAGGAGGGGTGAGGGAGTCCAGAGGGGTTGAGACTTACACCTCCAGTTAATTAGAGGGCTATGGATTCAGTGGGAGTTCTGTAGCTCTTTGGCAGCCTGGCAAATGTGTCTCTATGTGTGTCGTTGGCAGCCCGGCCACGCTCCTTGTTGGGACTGGCTCTGTGGCAGGTTGTGGTGTGGTAGTTCATTTGCTGGGGTGATTGATGCCAGCCAGACCACAGGGGCTGTCACCTTGGAAGGATGAGGAGAGAGGTGACAGCCTGGTGACACAGACAGACACACACACATACATAGAGGCGACAGTTTGGTGACATCTTGAGTATAGTCAACAACAATGTGAGCTGCCTCTTTACTTAATGATGGAGGGAAAAGCTCACCATTGTCATGGTTACTGTCTGTAGACTGTGTGCGTGTATGTGCACGTGTTTGTGTGTGCGTGTGTGTAAAATATGTGTATGTGTGTCTGACAGTACTGATGATGTATGGCCTGTGTACACACCATTGTATAAAGAACCTCACCACTCCCTGTGCCACGCACAAATTGCTCCCCAAAACCCATCCTGGAACCATTCAGAAACTGGACCGTCTCAGAATTGGATCCTCTGGTCTAATAGGCTGGTGACAGCATAGAAGTGATGACAAATCACACCGCAAAATCTCTAGATGGAAAAAGATCATATCGTGCCCAATATGTAAAGCAACATAATCATTTTTCCTCATCAAACATATCGAGGGTTTCTTTGTGAAAGAGGAAATGGCATCTTTGTTATCTGCCACTCAACACACGATTCTTGAGATATTGTAAATGTCTGTCTGCATCCCACTGGCATAACAAATCCTGCATTCATTTCTACAAAATAAAGATCCGTTTTGTTTTGAAATCAGATATATTTGGACTAATGAAGATTTTCCCATTTTCTTCATTTGATATTGTTTGAAGAAACACATCTAAAACTTTAGGACTAAACTTTTACATTTTTTTTTTTATGTTACAGTTTTCCTCAAACAAGCTCCAACAGAATCTGCTCACCAGTGGTTTTTTTATGTGTTTCCTTGTGGTCAGTCCAGACGCTATCCAGAGAGCAACCTTTATTAAATCAAATCAAATTTTATTTGTCACATACACATGGTTAGCAGATGTTAATGCGAGTGTAGCGAAATGCTTGTATTACTGATGTCTAGTGTGTCACGTCTGCCCATTTACGTCAGTTAACAGTTTTGGATTGGAATTTCTAAATCTTCGAATCGTAATGCTAAAGTCATTCCGGCTCCTGTGATGGATGGGATGAATGTGGGCACCGAGCCTGGAATCTTGGCGTTGCCAAGGTAATTAACGCTCCTGCTAGCTAAGCCAATCACGTCGTCTGATCTGGAGAGTGACTCAGACATGACGTGAGTGGCACACAATTAATCAAAAACAATGTCACACATCAAACACTTCTCAGGTGCAGGGTACAAAATATTTAATATGGAAGGAATAGAAATACCAAATATCAGTCAAAATATTGCAATAGACTACTGGAATTGAACTACTACCACATATTGTTCATATAATATCTTAGAGTATTACAGTTCAAATTAATAGAGATCTTCAACGTATATTTTATTAGAAACAAAACATGGTCCCTTTTGTCATGCTCCCCAATTTCTCCACACTCACCACCCCTCTCTCCTGATTCAGAGGGGATGGATTAAATGCAGAATACACATTTTGGTTTAATGCTTTCAGTTGTGCAACTGACTAGGTATCCACTTTCCCTCCCTCCTCTCTATTTTCTTCTCCTCCCATTCACAATCTAATATCTCTATAAGGGCTCAGGGCCAGACCCAGATGCAAACACGGGAGGCAGATGGTTTGAGTGCTTGATATTTATTAGTTCCAGGGCAAGAGAATAGCAGTGGACCATCAAAAGAGAGAACAGAGAACAGCAAAAGCACGGGAAAAACAGGCTGGTTGATTTGAAACAGAAAGGACGAACTGGCACAGAGAGACAGGAAGCACAGGGATAAATACACTGGGGAAAATAAGCAACACCTGTAGGGGGTGGAGACCATCACAAGGACAGGTAAAACAGGTCAGGGCGTGACAATCTCTTCCTTATCCAACCGCTCCTCTCCCCTCCCTAATCATATCCCTCTTTTCTCCCCCCTATCCCCACCCCCTTTCTATTTTCTCATATTCCACTAATATCTCTATCCAATCCAACCCCCCTTTCATTCTCTTTCTTCCTTCATCACCTGTCAGCCCTCTCTTTTTCTCAAGGTGACTCTGAGCATCTGGAGTAGTTTACGTCACATGAGCCAATTTATTCAGGCCACCACGCTCCACAGGTGTGTGTGTGTGTGTGTGTGTGTGTGTGTGTGTGTGTGTGTGTGTGTGTGTGTGTGTGTGTGTGTGTGTGTGTGTGTGTGTGTGTGTGTGTGTGTGTGTGTTTGGTCTGGCGATATACCCTTTTTCAAGGTCATATGGTTTTGTGAGACATTCACCTGTTTATGTGTGTTTCCTTGAGAACGTGAATAATTACTACATTTTCTCCTCGGGGGGCTCCTGACGCTCCTCAGGTGTGTGTGTGTCAATGAGAATGTGAATAATTATGTGAATAATTTTCTCCTCGGGGGGGTCCTGACCCTCTCTCTCTCTCTCTCTCATCCTCCACAGATGTTTTTGCACCTGTGGAACCATTTGTCACCTGGCAACAAAAGCTCCTCTCAACAAAAGAAAACACGCCCACAGATCTACCTTTATGAAAGTCAAATGAGTTAAGTGCCGGTGTGTTCAGCCATGTGTGTGTCTCTTCTGAAGTCAGTTTCTCCCCAATCAGCGCCTCTTTCTATTGATCTCCTCATCCCGCTCTCTCTCTCTTTCACTATTCTTCTTGTAGGACATTACACTGTAAAGGGGTTTCTGTGAATTTGACAGGCAGCTCATGGGCGTAGTAAGTAAAATGATGTATTTCATATTTCAGTACACCTACTGTAATGTTAATATGGTATCAAAGCCATACAAATGGACTGTGTTATACTGTTAAAATTTGAATACAACCATAATTGTAAGGAATGACTTAATGAATGGATGGTTTATATTTCACTGCATTTTACTGTAATTACAAGGGATTGGAGCAAGGGCAGGTTGGCTGCTACACTGTAAGAAACGTAACTTGTTTTTATGGTAACTTACTGGCACCCAGTTATCTGTAAATTACAAAAAAAAACAAAAAAACAAACACTTAATCTGTCCCCTACACAGCAAATTCTCCATTGTAAAAACCAAACAAATAAATACAGAGTTAAATCAACACCGGAACAGAGTTGAATTACCACACTGCTTAGTGTAAAGGCTTTTACAAATATTTCCCAGAATGCCTTGCCTTTCGAGTAAATTGTAGAGTTGCCACCCATGACTGTATTGGTTAGTGACAGAGACATGGTTGTTGCATTCTGCCATTTTTGGATCCTATGTACTTCACCAAGTGAGATCCTAAAGTGAATGTGTCATCACCATTTATATTTATTTAACACAATACCATACATACACTGAGTGTACAAAACATTTGAAACACCTTCCTAATATTGAGCTGCACCCCCTTTTGCCCTCAGAACAGCCTCAATTTGTCAGAACATGGACTCTACAAGGTGTTGAAAGTGTTCCACAGGGATGCTGACCCATGTTGACACCAATGCTTCCTACAGTTGTGTCAAGTTGGCTGGATGTCTTTTGGGTGGTGGACTATTCTTGATACACACAGGAAACTGTTGAGCGTGGAAAAACACATCAGCGTTGCAGTTCTTGACACACTCAAACTGGTGTGCCTGGCACCAACTACCACTTTTATTTAAACATTGAGATTAAAATATATACTTTACATGAGAGCCCTGTCTGTATACATTACAATAAAAACAGAATAATAAAACATACACATACAGTGGGGCAAAAAAGTATTTAGTCAGCCACCAATTGTGCAAGTTCTCCCACTTAAAAAGATGAGATAGGCCTGTAATTTTCATCATAGGTACACTTCAACTATGACAGACAAAATGAGAAAAAAATCCAGAAAATCACATTGTAGGATTTTTAATGAATTTATTTGCAAATTATGGTGGAAAATAAGTATTTGGTCAATAACAAAAGTTTATCTCAATACTTTGTTGTATGCCCTTTGTTGGCAATGACAAAGGTCAAACAATTTATGTATGTCTTCACAAGGTTTTCACACACTGTTGCTGGTATTTTGGCCCATTCCTCCATGCAGATCTTCTCCAGAGCAGTGATGTTTTGGGGCTGTTGCTGGGCAACACGGACTTTCAACTCCCTCCAAAGATTTTCTATGGGGTTGAGATCTGGAGACTAGCTAGGCCACTCCAGGACCTTGAAATGCTTCTTACGAAGCCACTCCTTCATGCCCGGGCGGTGTGTTTGGGATCATTGTCATGCTGAAAGACCCAGCCACGTTTCATCTTCAATGCCCTTGCTGATGGAAGGAGGTTTTCACTCAAAATCTCACGATACATTGCCCCATTCATTCTTTCCTTTACACGGATCAGTCATCCCTGTCCCTTTGCAGAAAAACATCCCCAAAGCATGATGTTTCCACCCCCATGCTTCACAGTAGGTATGGTGTTCTTTGGATGCAACTCATTCTTTCTCCTCCAAACATGACGAGTTGAGTTTTTACCAAAAAGTTATATTTTGGTTTCATCTGACCATATGACATTCTCCCAATCTTCTTCTGGATCATCCAAATGCTCTCTAGCAAACTTCAGACGGGCCTGGACATGTACTGACTTAAGCAGGGGGACACGTCTGGCACTGCATGATTTGAGTCCCTGGCGGCGTAGTGTGCTACTGATGGTAGGCTTTGTTACTTTGGTCCCAGCTCTCTGCAGGTCATTCACTAGGTCCCCCCGTGTGGTTCTGGGATTTTCGCTCACCGTTCTTGTGATCATTTTGACCCCACGGGTGAGATCTTGCGTGGAGCCCCAGATCGAAGGAGATTATCAGTGGTCTTGTATGTCTTCCATTTTCTAATAATTGCTCCCACAGTTGATTTCTTCAAACCAAGCTGCTTACCTATTGCAGATTCAGTCTTCCCAGCCTGGTGCAGGTCTACAATTTTGTTTCTGGTGTCCTATGACAGCTCTTTGGTCTTGGCCATAGTGGAGTTTGGAGTGTGACTGTTTGAGGTTGTGGACAGGTGTCTTTTATACTGATAACAAGTACAAACAGGTGCCATTAATACAGGTAACGAGTGGAGGACAGAGGTGTCTCTTAAAGAAGAAGTTACAGGTCTGTGAGAGCCAGAAATCTTGCTTGTTTGTAGGTGACCAAATACTGATTTTCCACCATAATTTGCAAATAAATTCATAAAAAATGTGATTTTCTGAATTTGTTTTCTCTCATTTTGACTGTCATAGTTGAAGTGTACCTATGATGAAAATTACAGGCCTCTCTCATCTTTTTAAGTGGGAGAACTTGCACAATTGGTGGCTGACTAAATACTTTTTGCCCCACTCTACACTGCGTGTACAAAACAATATAATTCAGCACACAATAACAAAATAAACATGTTTAATGAAAGCAGTTACATTCAACTGCATTGAGGTCCTCAATCAATCATCATTTAAACTTCCTGAGTGGCACCAGCACATCTAACTGCAGTGAACTCTGCAGATTGTTCCACAAATTAGATGCAAAGACATTTGAGATTTTCCCAGCTCTGTGGAGACTGAAGGGATCTCTAGTGTTATCCATTCCTGAGAACGCGTTCGGTAACTTATGATTCTTAACTTAATGAAGTTACATGTGAAGGGAGTTTCTGTAAGATTGCTTTGTAAATAAATAAAAGATAATGAAGCTCTCTTCTTTCAGACAGAGAGGTCCATCCCACATTTGTATACAGTCTCCAATGATAAGTCCTTAAATTGTCCTCTGTGATAAAACATATTGCGGAATGATAGACTGTCTCCAATAGTTTCAAAACAGAGGTTGAAACATATAAACAATGTAATACAGGGAGAAGTGTTGTTTCAACAATCTTTCTCCTATTTTGAATACTGAGGCCACTGTTGTACTTTGCCGTTATTTTGCCTGTTTGTGGCCCGCCTGTTAGCTTGCACGATTCTTGCCGTTCTCCTATGACCTCTCATCAACAAGCTGTTTTGGCCAACAGGACTGTCGTTGACTGGATGTTTTTTGTTTGCCACAACATTCTCGGTAAACCGTAGACATTGCCATGCTTGAGAAGCCCAGGAGGCCGGACGTTTATGAGATACTGGAACTGGCGCGCCTGGCACCGACGATCATACCATGCTCAAAGTCGGGTTGCCCTTTGCAATGTTCAGCCAAACAGTAACTGAATACCTCTATGCCGATCTGACTGTTTCATATAGCAAGCCATGTCTCACTCTCTGTAGAAACTGGTAACCATTTTCGTGAACGGGGTGGTGTACCTAATAAACTGACAAATGAGTGTATATTCTACTGATTCACATATTGCATGCATATAATATATGGAATATACTGGATAAATATATTGGATTTTATAAACTGGGTGGTTCGAGCCCTGACTGCTGATTGGCTGACAGCCGTGGTATATCAGACCATATACCACGGGTTAAACAAAACATTTATTTTTACTGCTTACATTGGTAATCAGTATATAATAGCGATAAGGCACCTCGGTGGTTTGTGATATACGGCCAATATACCACGGCTAAAACTGTGTCCAGAAACTCCATGTTATGTTGTGAGGAGGAACAGCCCTTAGCCGTGGTATACTGGCCATATACCACAACTCCTCATGCTTTATTGCTTAAATATTCATTGAGAATAAATGTATATATATGTATTCAAATCTCAGTCTTCACATACATTTTCCTAAACTAATTAGTTAGATTTTTAGTACCTGTGACTGAAATGTTTGTTCAAGTTTAAATTCCCTAGGTAGTCTCCTCATAATGTTCCTACACCTAGAACTCATTCTGATTGCAAGTTGCAGGTAAATAAAATGAATATGGTTGGATATCTTAACTCTGGCTGGAATTACACATCACTTTGCAAGCCATCAACCAGGATTTTTGGAAAATCTGGGCATTTTGGGAAAGTCATTTTGCAACTCTACTTGCAGGCCTGATGTGACTTGAGGTATGAACTGGGGTACAATTATGCACTTATAACTAAAAGGTACAAAGGATGACCTTACAGGGTACCACCAAAGTGATTCGTGTTTGTACCCCATTAGCAACAAATCTAAACCTTTTATCTGGGAGTGTAATACAATAGGCTGAAACTCATGGTTTACAGGACACCTTGCAGTTAGGTTTTAACATTTTAATCACCCGCAATTTGTAATCAGAATGACTGATAGGGTTAGGAAGACTAAGCTATGAGTCTACCTAAAGCATCTAAACTGGAACAACAATTTCAGTAATGAGTGCAATAAGTACAAATAACATATTGGATTAGTTTAGAAAATGTTACATTTATATTTGAGTGGCCAAATATTAATTAATCAATCAATGTACATGCACCATCATAGATAATGAAACAAATAACTCAAAAAATCTACTTGCAAAAGAGCATGCTGGGAGATTTTTGTTCAAAGTGATGTGTATGAGTTCCAGGTCCCTGTGTTAGGGTCAAACTCAGGCCTTATGAAATGCGTATGGTAGTTTCTCCAGTTCAAAATGCATATCA
The DNA here is from genome assembly GCF_023373465.1 of Oncorhynchus keta. Taxonomy (NCBI): domain Eukaryota; kingdom Metazoa; phylum Chordata; class Actinopteri; order Salmoniformes; family Salmonidae; genus Oncorhynchus; species Oncorhynchus keta. The sequence goes on along the minus strand of NC_068444.1, from coordinate 34,907,118 downwards.
GCCAATTAAAACTGTTACTTGCACAAGATAGAAAGCTACATTGAAGCTGGTCCAATCAGATAACCTGGCATATGATAGCCCTATGATAACCTCACCAGGTGGCAGTGATTATATCCTTCAAGAATTTCTTCATCAGCATATCAAATATCTATGACTTTACATTTATCAGTCAATGGCATTTAATAAAATAAGTCAACCCTGGCCACAAGAGGTTTTCAACCTACAAATTCAACACAGTTGAAGTCGGAAGTTTACATAAAGATTTGCCAAATACATTTCAACTCAGTTTTTCACAATTCTTGACATTTAATCCAAATAAAAATTCCCTGTCTCAGGTCTGTTTAGGATCACCACTTTATTTTAAGAATGTGAAATGTCAGAATAATAGTAGAGAGAATGATTTATTTCAGCTGTAATTTCTTTCATCACATTTCCAGTGGGTCAGAAGTTTATATACACTCAATTAGTATTTAGTAGCATTGCCTTTAATTTGCTTAAATAGTGTCAAATGTTTCAGGTAGCCTTCCACAAGCTTCCCACAATAAGTTGGGTGAATTTTGGCCCATTCCTGACAGAGCTGGTGTAACTGAGTCAGGTTTGTAGGCCTCCTTGCTCGCCTTTTCAGTTCTGCCCACAAACTGTCTATAGGATTGAGATCAGGACTTTGCGATGGCCACTCCAATACCTTGACTTTGTCGTCCTTAAGCCATTTTGCCACAACTTTGGAAGTATGCTTGGGGTCATTGTCCATTTGGAAGACCCATTTGCGACCAAGCTTTAACTTCCTGACTGATGTCTTGAGATGTTGCTTCAGTATATCCACATAATTTCCTTCCTCATGATTCCATCTATTTTGTGAAGTGTACCAGTCCCTCGTGCAGCAAAGCTCCCCCACAACATGATGCTGCCACCCATGTGCTTCACGGTTGGGATGGTGTTCTCTTGCTTGCAAGCCTCCCCCTTTTTCCTCTAAACAGAATTATGGTCATTATGGCCAAACAGTTCTATATTAATTTCTTCAGATAAGAGGACATTTCTCCAAAAAGTACAATCCTTGTCCCAATGTGCAGTTGCAAACCGTAATCTGGCTCTTTTATGGTGGTTTTGGAGCAGTGGCTTCTTCCTTGCTGAGCAGCCTTTCAGGTTATGTCAATATAGGACTTGTTTTACTGTGGATATAGATACTTTTGTACCTGTTTTCTTCCAGCATCTTCACAAGGTCCTTTGCTGTTGTTCTGGGATTGATTTGCACTTTTCGCACCAAAGTACATTCATCTCTCGGAGCAGAACGCGTCTCCTTCCTGAGCTGAATGACGACTGCGTGGTCCCATGGTGTTTATACTTGCATACTATTGTTTGTACAGATGAACGTGGTACCTTCAGGCATTTGGAAATTGCTCCCAAGCATGAACCAGACGTGTGGAGGTCCACAATATTTTTTCAGAGGTCTTGGCTGATTACTTTTCATTTTCCCCTGATGTCAAGCAAAGCGGCACTGAGTTTGAAGGTAAGCCTTGAAATACATTTGTGGAGTGGCTGAAAAACGCATTTTCATGACTCCAACCTAAGTGTATGTAAACTTCCCACATCAACTGTAGGTTGGAGTCATTAAAACTTGTTTTCAACCACTCCACAAATTTCTTGTTAACAATCTATCGTTTTCCACAAGTCATTTTTCCAACAGTTGTTTACAGAAAGATTTTTTCACTTTTAATTCACTGTATCACCATTCCAGTGAGTTAGAAGTTGACTGTGCCTTTAAACAGCTTGGAAAATCCAGAAAATGATGTCATGGCTTTAGAAGCTTTAGAAGGTATGCACGTTGCGGGTGATAAATAATTCCACTTGTTGGATATCCTAACTCTGTCTGGATTCCAATAGGAATTACATTTCAGTTTTTAATCCAGCATAATGGGACAAGTAGGGCTGATGTGGCCTGTAAACCAGAGTTTCCTAACACCACTGGGTAGAAAATAGGCCTTCAAAGAAAAGCCTTATGATATACGTAATATCATAATATTTGATCTTAAAGGCTAATAAGGCTGGTGGAACCATTCATAGAGAGTTCTAGGAAGATCCTTTAGAGGATAAAAATGTTCTTGGTAGAACCCTTCATAGAGGGGTTCTTTATTACTAACTAGCACCAAATCTAGTTATCTTAAGGTAGGGGTGTCAAACTCATTCCATGGAAGGCCTAGTGTCAGCTGGTGTTTGGTTTTTCCTTTCAATTAAGACCCAGACAACCAGGTGAGGGGAGTTCCTGACTTATCAGTGACCTTAATTAATCAATAAAGTCCAAGTTAGGGAGTGAAAACCCGCAGACACTTGACCCTCCGTGGAATGAGTTTGACACCTGTGTCTTAGACACTCAAGGGCAGGAGAGGAGGTGTGAAGGGGGCTGATTACCAACAAATGGTGTAAAGCTGAACTTTGTCCGAGTGGGATTTGTCTATTATCCCGTTCGGTATTGCTGAATGTTATCTGAGTTTGCCTGATTGTGTGTGTGTGTGTGTGTGTGTGTGTGTGTGTGTGTGTGTGTGTGTGTGTGTGTGTGTGTGTGTGTGTGTGTGTGTGTGTGTGTGTGTGTGTTGATAATAATTATTTGGTGGGTGCTTATATTTGGCCTTTTTCACACATGTACAAGTGTGTATTAATGTGTGAATTGCAAATGTGTTTTCTTGCATATCGCATCTCCTCCTGAGACAGCCAGGGTCTTCCATTATCAACAGCGACCCTGGAGCAATTATGGTAAAGTGCCTTGCTCAAGGGCACTTAGGCAGCTTGTTCACCTTGTTAGCTCTGGGATTTGAACTAGTGACCCAACGCTCTAACTGGCCCAACGCTCTAAATGATAGGCTACCTGCCTGTGTGTGTGTGTGTGTGTGTGTGTGTGTGTGTGTGTGTGTGTGTGTGTGTGTGTGTGTGTGTGTGTGTGTGTGTGTGTGTGTGTGTGTGTGTGTGTGTGTGTGTGTGTGTGTGCGCACACGCGCAGTGGAGGGTATATGCAAGTGTACGCCATGTACTGTACCCACTTACTTAAGGTATTATAATCAATAATGGAACAGATCAGAATGTTTAGCTTCAAATGTTAAGCGATTACATCTGAAACCTGTGACTTTCTGACTAAGTTGACAGCCTCATTTATCTGTTTCAATAGTAGGCCACTAACATTTTCGGTCACTCCGAGTCCAGATCCTTGATATCCTTTGTCTGCGCTTATGGACGGCCTTCTCCAATTCAAATGGCAGGTTTTCAATGGGATTCAATTCCCGGAGAGTGAGATGGCCATTGCAAAATGTTGATTTTGTGGTCAATTAACCATTTCTTTATGGAGTGTGATGTGTGCTTGGGGTTATTGTGGCCAAGTTTCACCTTTCTGGCAACCATGTTTTTGGCTAAAATGCCCTGTACTTGGTAGAGTTAATGATGCCATTGACCTTAATGAGGGCCCAACGGACCAGTGGAAGCAAGATAGACCTGTAACATCAAAGGTGAGCCAACCTATTTTACAGTGATATGTGATTATTTTCTGCGTTTGCATTCTTTTGACGACAAACCCACCACTGTGGTGCATGGCCAAAGAGCTCTGTTTTCATGTCATCTGACCATAGGACGGGCTCCAATCCAAGTACCGTTTAGCAAACTCCAAGCATTTACATTTGCTGGGTTACGTGAAAATAGAGCTCTTTAATTTTTTTTTGTAAATTTGTAAACATTTTTGAGCAAACGATACACTGTAGCTCAGTATTTGCATTTATTTTCTAGTCTTTCTTTGATCATCTATATCACGGGGTGCCAATAATTTTGGTTGTGACTGTATCGGGGTGGCAGGTAGCCTAGTGGTTAGAGCATTGGGCCAGTAACCAAAAGGTTGCTAGATCAAACCCCTGAGCTGCCAAGGAAAAAGTATGTCGTTCTGCCCCTGAACAAGGCACTTGACCCACTGTTCTTAGGTAAATAAAAATTTGTTCTTAACTGACTTGCCTAGTTAAATAAAGGTAAAAAAACACACACACACACACACACACACATATATATATATATATATATCTCTGTAGGGTTTTGACCTTAAAGCATTTGGTGTCCCGATCTGCGCCATAAAGCATGTGTGAAACACAACTGAACCCTGGCTGAAAATTAATCCTAGACCTGCTTACAAAGCATGTAGGTCTGTAATTTTTTTATCATAGGTACACTTCAACTGTGATAGACGGAATCTAAAACAAAAAATCCAGAAAATCACATTGTATGATTTTAAGTAATTAATTTGCATTTTATTGCATCACATAAGTATTTGATACATCACATCAGAAAAGCAGAACTTAATATTTGGTGCGTGAAACTGTGATTGGGTCTAAGACCAAGGACCAGAGTACCAGGAATGGTCATGGACTTTCAGCTCCCTCCAATGTGTGTCTTGCTCCATCCTTAGCAGCCTGAAATTTGTATTTTCTAAGAACAGTAATGAGGCTCTGTGAACTCTGTACTCTTTAGCCTTGTGCAGGTCTACAATTTTATCCCTGATTTCCCTACACAGCTCTCTGGTCTTGGCCATTGTGGAGAGGTTGGGGTCTGTTTGATTGAGTGTGTGGACAGGTGTCTTTTATACAGGCAACGAGTTCAAACAGGTGAAGTTAATACAGGTAATGTGTGGAGAACAGGAGGGATTCTTAAAGAAAAACAAAACTAACAGGTCTGTGAGAGCCGGGATTCTTACTGTTTGGTAGGTGATCAAATACTTATGTCATGCAATAACATGCAAATTAATTACTTAAAATTCATACAATGTGATTTTCTGGATTTTTGTTTCTCACAGTTGAAGTGTACCTATGATAAAAATGACAGACCTCTACATGCTTTGTAAGTAGGAAAACCTGCAAAATCGTCAGTGTATCAAATACTTGTTCTCCCCACTGTACATCTCCGTAGCTCCGGTTTTCTAGTATCATTGCCATATAAAGCTCTAACATTTTGTGTGTGTGTGTGCTTCAAGTTTCTATTGTCACATGCTCCAGTTCAGTGAATAGCCTTTCTTGCTTGCTCTTTCCCAACAATGCAGTATTACTAAAAAAAAATGATAAAGTCAAAGTAGAACAAAAACACACAACAAAAATAGAAAGAACAAAAACACGAGAAAGTAAGTAAGCTATATTCGTTGTCAGTTCCAGGGTCAGTGCAAATACCATATTTACAATGTGCAGGGATACAGGAGTGTTAGTTGAAGCTCCTCAGAGGAAGAAAGTGAGGACCATCCTACTCACTGAATTTCATTAAAAAAAAAAAGAAAATACAAAATACATTCACGTCCCCAAAGAACTGATTAAAACACTGTTTTGCATTGAAGGTCAATAGAAGCCTTAACAACATTCTGTAAGGTAGCAGCATGGAGTAGTAGACGAAGGACAGCGATTTTCCGTCCACGTCTGGGTACATTGATTTCAATACAAAACCTAGCAGGCTCATGGTTCTCACCCTCTTCCATAGACTTACACAGTAATTATGAAGACTTCCGGAGTGTGTGGGTGAGGAAATTAAGTGTGTGTGTTGGAGTGTGAGCGTGTTTGTGTGAGCATGTGAGTGTGCATAGAGACTGTAATGCCAACATGTACAATTTAAAAAGAAGGGTGGGTGTGTGTGTGCTGGAAGTGTCTGTCTTCAAGACAAAATATTCTGACGGCCCGGAGGAAAGCGGCAATTAAAACTCGCCTGCAGTAGATTGCTATCATCATTAAAGCACCACACACCCACACCCACCAAACCGCAAGTATGCACGCATGCACCCACAAGCACACACATTGTCCTAGTTCAAGCAAGTTTTGTATTCAGAACGTTTAATCAGCTGATTGTATGTTGGGGAGTCTGTGGAGTTTTGGCCTTGGTCTATAATCATAAAGCCGGTATCACATTGTGTGTGAGGGTGTGTGTGTGTGTGAGGTTGAGTTTGGGTGTGTGTGTTTGGGTGTGTGTGTGGCCGGCCCCTGGGCAAACACAGCTAATGGTGCTCAAACTCATCTAATCTGTCCTTAGATTAACAGAGTGCTATTACTGTTCTCTCTTTCTCTTTCTACCTTTTTCTCTCTCCCTCTGTCTTTGGGGCTCACGGTGAACAGCACAGTATTTGGAACCAGCCAGGTCGCTCAAGCTTCACTTCAAAATTGGATGTCCATCCATGTACCGAGGATGTCGAGAAATGCCTTCAAAAACCCACCACTAGGGGCAACAGTTGGCTTGGGTTTTGGGTTTTGCTAGAGCGTTGTAGACAGAGGTGATGGATGGTTGTAAGTTGCGAGCTCTGGCTCTGAGGGTCGCGTGTTCAATCCAAGTGCTAGACACTTGTTCAATTTTGGGGATTTTAACCCTATCTCAAACCTTAACCCTTAACCTGACTATTCTGAACTAATGCAGCAGTAGCAGGTAACTCAAACAATCGACCATGGCAACACAGGCTGTCAATGTTTTTGTTGAAATGTGATGTTTGGAGCAACTTCAGCATTTTTACATTTGGAGAAGGTGTTCAAAACATTTGTTTCTGAAGTCAAATTGGTCAAACTGTTAATTCATGGGAAAATAATCTCTCCTCATCATTTCTCCATATTTCTCTTTCAGCCTAAATAAGATGGCGTGAGAAAATCAAGAGTTTAACGAGAGCTTTGAACTGACCTTGATACCATGCACTCTCTCTCTCTCTCTCTCTCTCTCTCTCTCTCTCTCTCTCTCTCTCTCCCGAACACGCACAGAAGTACACGCACATACAGGGGTGGACTGGGACCAAAATCAGCCCTGGCATTCCTAACACACTGGACCATTTATTTCCTCGAGGCCCCCGTTATTAACCAGATAATGATCGTTTTGACCAAAACAAACAAGACAGGCCCATTGGGCAAATGTTCCCAAAATGCAAACACAGGTTTGATTTCTTCCACCAGGCTCAGGGGGTCACCTCTTCCACCCAAGCCCAGATGAGGTGGGTCTGGTTGGGCAATCAGCCACGACCTGTCCCTGGAGAGGTGAGGCTGGAGGGTGTAGAGATGGGGCTGGCTAAGCAGAATCTGCAGATTAAACACAGGTGCAGTGTGAACTCTCAGCGGGAAGAGGATTTAACAAAGGAAACAACTTTAATCGTTCTGAATGTAGTGCTTCATCTCCTAGGATAGTTGAAGAAAGTTCAGTGAAAGAAGTATTTATGTCTGGGATGTCTGCCTGTAGTGTAATATTAGTAGTTCATTGGACTGTATTACAGTGAAGGTCTACAGTATGTGTGCCATTTCAGTTGTTGACTTTTGTTTTCTAATGTAAACTGCTGGACTTCTTTAACTTCTTGCGTCGAGCCATCCCGAATCGCAAATGAAATGAAATCAATATGCTAGCTCTCAAGCTTAGCCTTTTGTTAACAACACTGTCATCTCAGATTTTCAAAAATATGCTTCTCAACCATAGCAAAACAAGAATTTGTGTAACAGTATTGATAGCATTCGCAGGCTAGCGTAGCATTTAGCGTTAGCATTTAGCAGGCAACATTTTCACAAAAACCAGAAAAGCATTCAAATAAAATAATTTACCTTTGAAGAACTTCGGATGTTTTCAATGAGGAGACTCTCAGTTAGATAGCAAATGTTCCGTTTTTCCTGAAAGATTATTTGTCTAGGAGAAATCCGTTTTCTGCGTCATGTTTGGCTACCAAAAAAAAACGAAAATTCAGTCATCATAACGCCAAACTTTTTTCCAAATTAACTCCATAATATCGACTGAAACATGGTAAACATTGTTTAGAATCAATCCTAAAGGTGTTTTTCACATATCTCTTCATGATATATCATTCGTGGAAGTCTCCTCTCTCCTCTCAATCACTGGATGACTGCGTGCAGCTTGTAGATTACGCAGCAATTTCAACAAAGGACACCGGGCGGACACCTGGTAAATGTAGTCTCTTATGGTCAATCTTCCAATGATATGCCTACAAATACGTCACAATGCTGCAGACACCTTGGAGAAACAATAGAAAGGGCAGGCTCATTCCTGGCGCATTCACAGCCATATAAGGAGACATTGGCAAACAGAGCCTCAAAAATCCTGCTCATTTCCTGTTTGAAGTTTCATCTTGGTTTCGCCTGTAGCATCAGTTCTGGGGCACTCACAGAAAATATATTTGCAGTTTTGGAAACGTCAGAGTGTTTTCTTTCCAAAGCTGTCAATTATATGCATAGTCGAGCATCTTTTTGTGACAAAATATTGCGCTTAAAACGGGCACGTTTTTTTTATCCAATAATGAAATAGCGCCCCCATAGGTTGAAGTGGTTAACAAATCTGCGGTTTGTAGGTTTTCAAGTCTTTGCCTATCCAAGATACAGTGTACATTTGGTCTGATTGCACTTCCTAAGGCTTCCACTAGATGTCGACCATCTTTAGAACCTTCTTTCAGGCTTCTACTGTGACGGGGGAGTGAAAAAGAGCTGTTTGAACCAGGTGTCTGGGAGAATGCCGTGAGCTAAGTCTCACGTGCGGCCGTGAGAGCGAGTGCTGTTCCTTTTAATTTCTAAATACAAAGGAATTGTTGAAACATTATTGAAGATTTATGATAAAAACATCTTAAAGATTGATTCTATACATCGTTTGACATGTTTCTACGAACTGTAATATAACTTTTTTGACTTTTCGTCTGGACTTAGTGCTCGCATTTGGATTACTGAACTAAACGCGTGAATGAAAAGGAGGTATTTGGACATAAATTATGGACTTTATCGAACAAAACAAACATTTATTTTGGAACTTAGGATTCCTGGGAGTGCATTCCAATGAAGATCATCAAAGGTAAGTTAATATTTATAATGCTATTTCTGACTTTTGTTGACTCCACAACATGGCGGGTATCTGTATGGTGGCTGAGCGCTGTACTCAGATGCACACATGGTGTGCTTTTGCCATAAATCTTTTTTGAAATCTGACACAGCGGTTGCATTAAGGAGAAATATATATTTAATTCTATTCATAACATTTGTATCTTTTATCAAAGTTTTTGATGAGTAGTCCTGTAAATTGATGTGAATCTCTGCAAAATCACCAGATGTTTTGGAGGCAAAACATTACTGAACATAACGCACCAATGTAAACTGAGATTTCTAGATAAAAATATGAACTTTATCGAACAAAACATGAAGATCATCAAAGGTTAGTGATTCATTTTATCTCTATTTCTGCTTTTTGTGTCTCCTCTCTTTGGCTGAAAAATGGTTGTGTTTTTCTGTGACTAGGCGCTGACCTAACATAATCAGATGGTGTGCTTTCGTCGTAAAGCCTTTTTGAAATCGGACATTGTGGTGGGATTAACAACAAGTTTATCTTTAAAATGGTGTATAATACTTGTATGTTTGAGGAATTTTAATTATGAGATTTCTGTTTTTGAATTTTGCGCCCTGCACTTTCACTGGCTGTTGTCAAATCAATCCCGTTAACGGCATTTCAGCAGTAAGAAGTTAACGGCCGAAACGGCAGAATAGTTTTGTGCTCCAGAGTGGCGAGGAAGAGCGGAAAAGAGAGAGAAAGTACATGTTTCTAAAATGAGATACACAACAGGTGTCACGTATACTCACTCTCCGGCGCTCGAGGTCGCCAGTCTGCTGATTATTACGTACACCTGTAACCATCGTTACACGCACCAGCTCCTCATCAGATTACCCTGTACTTCATCACCTTACAGATTTCCTTTTATCCCTATATCTGTCACTCCATTTGGTTCTTTCCCCAGGTGTTATTGTTTCTGTTCCTTTGTTTCATGTCTGTACGCTACTCGTGTTTCTTGTTTTGTTCTAGGTCCATTTATTAAATGAGACGTTTTCAGAAAAGGTTCTACAGCTGCACCATCGAGAGCATCTTGACGGGTTGCATCACTGCCTGGTATGGCAACTGCTCGGCCTCCGACCGCAAGGCACTACAGAGGGTAGTGCGTATGGCCCAGTACATCACTGTGGCCAAGCTTCCTGCCATCCAGGAAGGACCTCTGTACCAGGCGGTATCAGAGGAAGGCCCTAAAAACTGTCAAAGACTCCACCGTAATAGAGTGTTCTCTCTGCTACCACAGCGGCAAGCGGTACTGGAGTGCCACGTCTAGGTCCAAGAGGCTTCTAAACAGCTTCTACCCACAAGCCATAAGACTCCTGAACATCTAATCAAATGGCTACCCAGACTATTGCATTGCCTCCCCACTTTTACGCTGCTGTTACTCTCTGTTATTATCTATGCATATTCACTTTAATAACTCTACCTACATGTACATCTTACCTCAATTACCTCAACTAAGCGGTGCCCTCACACATTGACTCTGTACCGGTACCCCTGTATATAGCCTCACTATAGTTATGTTACTGCTGCTCTTTAATTATTTGTTACATTTATATCATATTTTTTTGTGGTATTCTTCTTAAAACTGCATTGATGGTTTTAAGGGCTTGTAAGTAAGCATTTCTTTGTAAGGTATTTTTGTATTTCAAATCAAATCAAATTTGATTTGATTTGATTTGAAATACATTCCCTGAACTTGCTTCCTAACTCCTAGTGCACACGTTACAGAATAATTCCTCACTAAAGGGGAGCATCAGGGAGTGTTTTTTGTTTGTTTTGATAGGTGACGTCGGGTCCGGGTGCCATTACCTGAGCAACCGGGGATGCTTCAGCTGGCTAATCAGGCTTCCATGCCTCAGCTGGCTTGTCAGGTTTACAAGACTTACTTGGCCGGGCAAGTGTCCAACACTACCGAGAATGCATCAGCTAGCTCGCCAGGCTTCCATGCTTCAGCTGGCTTGGCAGGTCCAGCGACTCAGCAGAAGCTATCGGCTTGCTTCTGGTCCCCGGGACCGTCCCTCTGGTCGGCGTCCTGCGGATGGAGCCGCGCGTCAAGGAGGGGGTACTGTCACGTATAGTCCCTCTCTGGTGCTCGAGGTTGCCAGTCTGCTGATTATTACGTACACCTGTCACCACCATTACGCGCACAAGTGCCTCATCAGTATCACCTGGACTCCATCACCTTCCTGATTTCCTTTCCTTTATCTGTCACTCCCTTTGTTTCTTTCCCTTGGCTTTATTGTTTCTTTTTCGTTGTTTCATGTCTGTACACTACTCGTGTATGTTTTTTTGTTCTATGTTAATTTTTCAAATACACTCCCTGAACTTGCTTCCCGACTCTCAGCGTACAAGTTGCAATAGACCGATAGAGAAGAGAGTGGACCTATTTAGTAGCTCAAACCCTTTGCTATGAGACTCAACATTTATTTCAGGTGCATCCTGTTTCCATTGATCATCCTTGAGATTTTTTTCTATTTTTCAGAACATTACTAGACTGAACCAAGCCCTGCAGACACACACGATAACACCTATTATGGGCCCGCAGGCTGTCCCTTGGTGTCTCTGTGCGTGCAGATGTGTGGCCTTGTCAGGAGAAGGACAGTTCAACCTTGTAGGTAATGTGACCTGGTCAGTAGATCTGTGTTTTCAGTGTACGTATGGGGAATGGAATGACTGGGGGAGGGAGGAGAGAGGAGGGTAGAGGATAGCAAGGAAAATACAGAATAAAGCAGGGGTGAAGAGGGGAGAGGGAGAGAGTGTGGTGAACTGCAAACACAGAGTACAGTCCCTCACCCCTATTTAAATTATAAATGCTTATAGAGTCAGAGAGACCGCAGGGCACAGAAAGGGCAGGGAGAGGGTCAGAGACACTCATGTACACACACAAACACACACACACAAACAGGCATGCACACACGCACACACACACAGCAGGGGACAGTACACACAGAGGAGGCAAAGGAGGCAAAGAGCTTCAGTGGTGAGGTTATTGGTTTACACTGACTTTAATATTACAATTACGTTTTGTAGCCTAGCCATCCTCCAGACAGTGTGACTGTAAACTTAGAAAGACATACACTACCTTTCAAAAGTTTTGGGTCACTTAGAAATTACCTTGTTTTTGAAAGAAAAGCACATTTTATGTCCATTAAAATAACATAAAATGTATCAGAAATACAGTGTAGACATTGCTAATGTTGTAAATGACTATTGTAGCTTGAAACAGCAGATTTCTTTATGGAATATCTACATAGGCATAGAGTGGCCCATTATCAGCAACCATCACTCCTGTTTTCCAATGGCACATTGTGTTAGCTAATCCAAATGTATCATATTAAAAGGCTAATTGATCATTAGAAAACCATTTTGCAATTGTTTGCACAGCTGAAAACTGCTGTCCTGATTAAAGAACCAATGAAACTGGCCTTCTTTAGACTAGTTGAGTATCTGGAACATCAGCATTTGTGGGTTTGATTACAGGCTCAAAATGGTGCTTTCTTCTGAAACTCGTCAATCTATTCTTGTTCTGAGAAATGAAGGCTATTCCATGTGAGAAATTAGCAAGAAACTTAAGGTCTCGTACAACGCTGTGTAATACTCCCTTCAGAACAGCGCAACCTGGCGCTAACCAGAATAGAAAGAGGAGTGGGAGGCCCCAGTGCACACCTGAGCAAGAGGACAAGTACATTAGAGTGTCTAGTTTGAGAAACAGACACCTCACAAGTCCTCAACTGGCAGCTTCATTAAGTACCCGCAAAACACCAGTCTCAACGTCAACAGTGAAGAGGCAACTCCGGGATGCTGGCATTCTAGGCAAAGTTCCTCTGTCAGTGTCTATGTTCTTTTGCCAATCTTAATCTTTTCTTTTTATTAGCCAGTCTGAGATATAACTTTTTCTTCGCAACTCTGCCTAGAAGGCCAGCATCCCGGAGTCACACATAGACTCCTTCCCGTTGTTGATTGAGTTCAAATTTTTATATTGAGGGACTTCCTATAAAACAGTTTTGAGTGAGATAACAAAACACATTATAACTTTTGTATCAAAGTGGCAACTTTATTATACCATGCCGCCCACATATAGTGCGCTCTGAATATATTCAGACAACTTGACTTTTTCCACATTTTGTTACGTTACTTATTCTAAAAATATTCTAAAATTGATCAAATAAAACAATTTCCTCAGCATCTACACACAATACCCCATAAAGACAATTTTGCTAATTTTTGCAAATGTAGTAAAACCTAAAAACAGAAATACTTTATTTACATTAGTATTCAGACCCTTTGCTATGAGACTCAACATTTATTTCAGGTGCATCCTGTTTCCATTGATCATCCTTGAGATGTTTTTCTATTTTTCTATTTTTTTTATTTTTAAATTGAATATCCAAAGCATACAATATACTTGCAGTGAAGCCGCTCAACAACTACATCATACCAGTCATCCAACAGACTCCCATTCAGAGAGACACACAGAAGTATCCAGGGTCAATGCCCTGCTCAAGGGCACGTTGACAGGTCTCCCACCAGGCCAAAACACATGAACCCAAACCCTCCAAGATCCCCCCACAGTTCCTCAATAGCTGTCCCTCAAACCATTTGAGACCCCTCCCACAGTCCCCCTCAAGAAGAAAAATAACAATAAAAAATGTATTCCATTCCCCACCCCCAAAGACCCCCCAATGCACCAACAACCAAGAAATGAACTAATGAGAAAAAAGAAAGACAGAAGAAAACAGCAAACAACAACACCAAAAATAAGTAAATAAATGTAAAACAAAGGGACATCAAGGACAACTAAAATCATAACAGCAATGCCAACTGTATATGTTTGTGTGCATTTCTGGCACTATTATGTGTTTATTTGAATGAGTGTGTGTATATGCGTGTGTACAAGCACCTGCATGACATCAGCCTCAGGCAAACCGGCGTTAGTTGTAAAAACATTGCCCCTCAGTGTCATTCAAACATACTTTTATTTATGTTTCATTTTTACTTTTTTTAAACTTTTATCTTTGACCATCAATCTATCTCCCGCACAGCAACTCCACTCCCTGCTGTGATGTTTAACATACAATAATAATCTATCTAATCGAATATAATCCACAGATTGTGAGTTGATGATAAATACTTTTACGAAGAGTATTAGTATATTAGTAATTGACTGACCCAGTCACTTCAGAACTCCTAACAGTACTATTTCTAGGGTCAGTTTTAGATGAATGCTATGCAGCGGTTCCTGATCCTGAGACCAGAAACAGGCTACCTGAGGGAAATACCAAAATAAATGGTCTATTGATTCTCTATCCTCACAACAAACTCTGCAGAGCTTCAATGATTTTATGCCCCAAATATTCAACATTTTGTTGGTGGCAAGAATTCTATATAATCATTTTAGCTGAAAAGCACAAAGTGTTGAATCTTGCGTTGTTTTATATATCAACTCATGCACCCTGTACCATGGAAACAGTACATCAAAAATCTCTTCCCAACTATTTTGCAATCTGTATGGCACAGTTGTCAACATCCTGGTCCTCAAATGAAACTGGTATACTTTCCTATTTATGCTATTTTTATTCCTCCGCCAGTTTTGATCCTTTATATTGGGCAGACAGACCAGTTCCCTACCTCCTCCCGCTGCCACCTTCCTCCTCCATTTTTGGACAAATTCTGTAATCAATTGGTTTTATTCTTGGATTGAGCAAACATTCCTGTATAATTCTGATGACTCCATGAAGGACATAACTCTACCAAGAACAAAATAACCTTTTCAAACATATTTCCCATAAATATAGGTATTTTATCAACTAGCACATTTGGGTTCAGCCATAATATTTGTTGGAATATTTGTTGCATTCTTTTCAGGGGGATGAAATTGAAATTGTAGCCAGCTCTGCAATGCTTATTGGAAAACGAGAGAATTTAGAAAGTAGAATTTTCAATTAATAAAAAATGAGACATGGCAATCTGCACAAAGGCAAAAAGGTAATTTTTAAACAATGGATGAGTTTTTCTTAGTAATCTACTTGAGAACCATGTAGGGTTCAAGTAAAACTTTTGAATAGGTGAAGCTTTTAGAGAGAGGTTTAGTGCTTTTATATTTAATAATCTCAACCCACCGAATTCATATTAATTATACAGATAGATTTGTTTTATTTTGTCTGGTTTAGCCTCCCAGATAAAGCACAATATTTTTGCTCGTATGATTTGAAAAACAAATCATCAGGAGTAGGCAGCACCATAAGAAAGTGAGTAAACTGAGATATGGCTAAGGAGTTAATCAGGGCAATTTTTCCATAAATAGACAGGTATTGACCTCTCCATGGTTGAATCTTGTCTATTTTTTTTATCTTGTCTATTTTTACAAGTTTTCTATTGAAATTCATCATGGAGAGCTCTTTTGTGATATGAATACCAAATATGTCTACTTCACCATCAGCCCATTTTATAGGTAAACTGCAGGGTAATGTAAAATGTGTATTTTTTAAAGATCCAATATGTAATATTATACACGTATCATAATTAGGGGTACCAAAACATTTCTGCAGCATTAACGGTCCCCAAGAACACAGTGGCCTGTATCATTCTTAAGTGGAAGAAGTCTGGAACCACAAAAGTCTTCATAGAGCTGGCAATCGGGCGAGAAGTGCCCAGTAAAATGCACATTGGTCAGATAGATGACCAAGAACCCTATGGTCACTCTGACTGAGCTCTAGAGTTTTTTTTTTGTGGAGAACCTTCCAGAAGGACAACAATCTCTGCAGCAGTCCACCATTTAAGCCTTTATGTTAGAGTGGCCAGATGGAAGACATTCCTCAGTAAAATGCACATGACAGCCCGCTATGAGTTTGCCAAAAAGCACCTAAAGACTCCCAGACCATGAGAAACAAGATTCTCTGGTCTGATGAAACCAAGATTGAACTCTTTGGCATGAGTGCCAGGCGTTACATCTGGAGGACACCTGACACAATCCCTATGGTGAAGCATGGTGGTGGCAGTATCATGATGTGGGGATGTTTTTCAGTGACAGGCACTGAGACCAGTCTCGATCGAGGCAAAGATGGATGGGCAAAGTACAGAGAGATCCTTGATGAAAACCTGCTCCAGAGTGTTCAGGACCTCAGACTGGGGCAAAAGTTCACCTTCCAACAGGACAATGATCTTAACCACATAGCCAAGATAATGCAGGAGTGGCTTCGGGACAAATGTCTGAATGTCTTTGAGCCCCATCCAACCTGACAGAGCTTGAGAGGATTTTTTTTTATTTTATTTTTTTATTTCACCTTTATTTAACCAGGTAGGCTAGTTGAGAACAAGTTCTCATTTGCAACTGCGACCTGGCCAAGATAAAGCATAGCAGTGTGAACAGACAACACAGAGTTACACATGGAGTAAACAATTAGCAAGTCAATAACACAGTAGAAAAAAATGGGCAGTCTATATACAATGTGTGCAAAAGGCATGAGGAGGTAGGCGAATAATACAATTTTGCAGATTAACACTGGTGATAAATGATCAGATGGGCATGTACAGGTAGAGATATTGGTGTGCAAAAGAGCAGAAAAGTAAATAAATAAAAACAGTATAAAAACAGTATGGGAATGAGGTAGGTGAAAAGGGTGAGCTATTTACCAATAGACTATGGCCCGAGAATTGAACCCTGTGGCACCCCCACAGAGACTGCCAGAGGACCGAACAGCATGCCCTCCGATTTGACACACTGAACTCTGTCTGCAAAGTAATTGGTGAACCAGGCAAGGCAGTCATCCGAAAAACCGAGGCTGTTGAGTCTGCCGATAAGAATTTGGTGATTGACAGAGTCGAAAGCCTTGGCGAGGTCGATGAAGACGGCTGCACAGTACTGTCTTTTATCGATGGCGGTTATGATATCATTTAGTACCTTGAGTGTGGCTGAGGTGCACCCGTGACCGGCTCGGAAACCAGATTGCACAGCGGAGAAGGTACGGTGGGATTCGAGATGGTCAGTGACCTGTTTGTTGACTTGGCTTTCGAAGACCTTAGATAGGCAGGGCAGGATGGATATAGGTCTATAGCAGTTTGGGTCCAGGGTGTCTCCCCCTTTGAAGAGGGGGATGACTGCGGCAGCTTTCCAATCCTTGGGGATCTCAGACGATATGAAAGAGAGGTTGAACAGGCTGGTAATAGGGGTTGCGACAATGGCGGCAGATAGTTTCAGAAATAGCGGGTCCAGATTATCAAGCCCAGCTGATTTGTACGGGTCCAGGTTTTGCAGCTCTTTCAGAACATCTGCTATCTGGATTTGGGTAAAGGAGAACCTGGAGAGGCTTGGGTGAGGAACTACGGGGGCGGAGCTGTTGGCCGAGGTTGGAGTAGCCAGGCGGAAGGCATGGCCAGCCGTTGAGAAGTGCTTATTGAAGTTTTCGATAATCATGGATTTATCGGTGGAGACCGTGTTTCCTAGCCTCAGTGCAGTGGGCAGCTGGGAGGAGGTGCTCTTGTTCTCCATGGACTTCACAGTGTCCCAGAACTTTTTGGAGTTGGAGTTACAGGATGCAAACTTCTGCCTGAAGAAGCTGGCCTTAGCTTTCCTGACTGACTGCGTGTATTGGTTCCTTACTTCCCTGAACAGTTGCATATCACGGGGGCTATTCGATGCTATTGCAGTCCGCCACAGGATGTTTTTGTGCTGGTCGAGGGCAGTCAGGTCTGGAGTGAACCAAGGGCTGTATCTGTTCTTGGTTCTGCATTTTTTGAACGGAGCATGCTTATCTAAAATGGTGAGGAAGTTACTTTTAAAGAATGACCAGGCATCCTCAACTGACGGGATGAGGTCAATGTCCTTCCAGGATACACGGGCCAGGTCGATTAGAAAGGCCTGCTCACAGAAGTGTTTTAGGGAGCGTTTGACAGTGATGAGGGTGGTCGTTTGACTGCGGCTCCGTGGCGGATACAGGCGATGAGGCAGTGATCGCTGAGATCCTGGTTGAAGACAGCGGAGGTATATTTGGAGGGCCAGTTGGTCAGGATGACGTCTATGAGGGTGCCCTTGTTTACAGAGTTAGGGTTGTACCTGGTGGGTTCCTTGATGATTTGAGTGAGATTGAGGGCATCTAGCTTAGATTGTAGGACTGCCGGGGTGTTAAGCATATCCCAGTTTAGGTCACCTAACAGAACAAACTCTGAAGCTAGATGAGGGGCGATCAATTCACAAATGGTGTCCAGGGCGCAGCTGGGAGCTGACGGGGGGTCGGTAGCAGGCGGCAACAGTGATAGACTTGTTTCTGGAGAGAGTAATTTTCAAAATTAGTAGTTCAAACTGTTTGGGTATGGACCTGGAAAGTATGACATTACTTTGCAGGCTATCTCTGCAGTAGACTGCGACTCCGCCCCCTTTGGCAGTTCTATCTTGACGGAAGATGTTATAGTTGGGTATGGAAATCTCTGAATTTTTGGTGGCCTTCCTGAGCCAGGATTCAGACACGGCAAGGACATCAGGGTTAGCAGAGTGTGCTAAAGCAGTGAGTAAAACAAACTTAGGGAGGAGGCTTCTGATGTTGACATGCATAAAACCAAGACTTTTTCGATCACAGAAGTCAACAAATGAGGGTACCTGGGGGCATGCAGGGCCTGGGTTTACCTCCACATCACCCGCGGAACAGAGAAGGAGTAGTATGAGGGTGCGGCTAAAGGCTATCAAAACTGGTCGCCTAGAGCGTTGGGGGCAGAGGATAAGAGGAGCAGGTTTCTGGGCATGGTAGAATATATTCAGGGCATAATGCGCAGACAGGGGTATGGTGGGGTGCGGGTACAGCGGAGGTAAGCCCAGGCACTGGGTGATGATGAGAGAGGTTGTATCTCTGGACATGCTGGTTGTAATGGGTGAGGTCACCGCATGTGTGGGGGTGGGACAAAGGAGGTAACAGGGGTATGCAGAGTGGATCTAGGGGCTCCATTGTGAACTAAAACAATGATAACTAACCTGAACAACAGTATACAAGGCATATTGACATTTGGGAGAGACATACAGCGAGGCATACAGTAATCACAGGTGTTGAATTGGGAAAGCTAGCTAAAAACAGTAGGCGAGGCTAATCAGCTAGCACAACAAACAGCAGGTAAAATGGCGTTGACTAGGCAACTGGGCCGACAGATAAACAAACAAGCAGAATGGGGTACCGTGATTAATGGACAGTCCAGCGTGCGTCAGCTATGTAGCCAAGAAATCAGTGTCCAGGGGGCAGCGGTGGATGGGCAGGGAAGCTGGGCTGGCGAGTGTTATCCAGGTTTTTTTTTTTTTTTTTTTTTTTTTTTTTTTAAACTAACAATGACTAAATAGCTTGTAGCTAGTTAGCTGGTTAGCGTCTGGAGGTTCTTGAGTGTGTCATAAAAATAAATCAAAATTAAAAGTGATAGCGAATCCGTATCACAGTGGGTGAGGCAGGTTTCCGGAAGGTATAAACAAATAAAAATCAAAGAGAGATAGAAAGTAAATGGGTTCAGAAGTGTTTGGGATGAGGTGAGTCAGATGGTTAGCAGGCCTGTGCTAACAAGCTAACAGTTCGTAGGCCCGGGCTAGACAAGCTAGCCGTTAGCAGGCCGAATAGCAAGTAGGGAGATAGCGAGGGCTAGAGAGCTAACCTTTGGGGGACGTCGCGATGGGGTGAGTCTGTTTATTCCTCTTCTTGCGGTGACATCGACAGACCGGTCGTGGGCCCGGGTAATTGTAGCCCAGGATTATGCTACAGGAGCTCTAGTGCGCTGGGTGAGCTGGAGACACAGCGTTTCAGAAAGCTCGCGGGCCTTGGCCAGCAGATGGATCTTTGGCGATGTCGCAACGAAAAAGCCTGTTGAGACCACCTCGGACGATTATGTCGGCGGACCAGTCGTGATGGATCGGCGGCGCTCCGTGTCGGCAGTAAAGGGTCCAGGCCAATTGGCAAAAGAGGTATCGTTGGGCCTCTTCGGCTAGTCGGGAGATGGGCTTAGCTCAAGGCTAACTGTAGCTTGTTTTGGGCCAGAGACGTTGGCCAGGAGTAGCCACTCGGAATTGCAGCTAGCTAGTTGCGATGATCCGGTGTAAAGGTTCAGAGCTTGCGGTAGGAATCCGGAGATGTGGTAGAGAAAGAGCAGTCTGATATGCTCTGGGTTGATGTCGCGCTGGTGTTCTAGTTAGCTTAGAAGACCGCTAGCAATGGCTAACTGAGTACGAGCTAGTAGCTAGTTTGCTGGCTAGCTTCTGATGGTGGCTCCGGATCTAATGTAAAGTATAGAAAAGGCGGATCCGTACCACATTGGGTGATGCGGGTTGCAGGAGAGTATATTCAGCTCTAGTTTGAGAGTGAGATTAAAATATGTACGAAATATATACAGAAAAAAAAACGAAGAAAACTATATTTACACTAGACAGGACGGGACAAGACAAAACATACGTACGACTGCTACGCCATCCTGCAGAGAAGAATGGGAGAAACTCCCCAAATACAGGTGTGCCAAGCTTGTATCGTCATACCTAAGAAGACTCAAGGCTGTAATCGCTGCCAAAGGTGCTTCAACAAAGTACTGAGTAAAGGGTCTGAATACTTATGTAAAATGTGATATTTCATAATTAAAAAAATTAATTTGCCAACATTTTCATTTGTCATTATTGGGTATTGTGTGTAGATTGATGAGGGAAAAAACTATTTAATCAATTTTAGAATAAGTGTGTAACCTAATAAAATGTGGAAAAGGTCATGGTGTCAGAATTCTTTCTGAAGGCGCTGTTTTTAGACAATATAAGGACACACGTGCACACACAACTGGTGCAGCTGATGACAGATGAGAAAAAATACTTTGTCTGTTCCCTCCCTAGCCCTCCTTCGTCCTCCAAAGCCATCTCCTGCAACCCTCCTCCCCATGGGACCATCTACATCACCCACCTCCTCAACATCCTCCACCGCCCTCTGAAAAACTCCTGTACTCCTCTGCACTCATCCGTCCCCCAACCACTCTCATCTTAGAGTCCTGTACAGAGTCCCAGGAATGGTCACAGGTGCAAAGAGCAGGGACACACTGCAGTAAATCTGTCACACACACACACACACACACACACACACACACACACACACACACACGAGTCCTCCTGCCCCTTGTTCTGGAAGTTGAAAAGACTTATAAGTGTGTCTGATATAGGATAGGGCAATTGAAGCTACATATACCAATACAAACGACATCCCTCTACTCAGGGGATGTTATCACATCAATAAAAGTATGAATGATAGTGGGACTGACCAGTTGTATTTATTTTTGGCTTGCACGCATGCATGTGCACACATAAGTGCACACTAACGTGATATAAAAATAAAATGTAATCCTTTGACGGTTTAGCAAAATGCCATGCATTACAACACATGCTTATGTTAGTACACTGTAGTCAATGGGATGAGAAAAGATCAGCATCACCATATTGAAGCATATATCAATACAAAGATAAGCATCACCAGATAAATCAATACATTGCATTCAATGGGAAAATATGAGTGCCACAGGGTTGACACTTAGGTCAATACATTGCAGTCAATGGAAAAGAGAAGCTTCACAGTGGTTGATGCCTATGTCAATACATTGCATTCAATTGGAAAAAAATTAGCGTCAGTGTTGTTGAAGCTTATTTCAATACATTGCATTAATGGGAACGATAAGCCTCACAGTGGTTGATGCTTATGTCAATACATTGCATTCAATGGGAAAAGATGAGTGTCACAGTGGTTGATGCTTACATGATCAGTTGAAGTCGGAAGTTTACATACACTTAGGTTGGAGTCAATAAAACTTGTTTTTCAACAACTCCACAAATTTCTTGTTATCAAACTATAGTTTTGGCAAGTCGGCTGAGACATATACTTTGTGCATGACACAATACATTTTTACAACAATTGTTTACAGACAGATTATTTCACTTAAAATCCGATGCATCACAAATCCAGTGGGTTAGAAGTTTACATACACTTGGTTGACTGTGCCATTAAACAGCTTGGGAAATTCCAGAAAATGATGTCATGGCTTCAGAAGCTTCTGATTGGCTAATTGTCATCATTTGAGTCAATTGGAGGTGTACCTGTGGATGTATTTCAAGGCCTACCTTCAAACTCAGTGCCTATTTTCTTGACATCATGGGAAAATCCAAAGAAATCAGCTAAGACCTCCACAAGTCTGGTTCATCCTTGGGAGCAATTTCCAAACGCCTGAAGGTACCACATTCATCTGTACAAACAATAGCACGCAAGTATAAACACCATGGGACAACGCAGCTGTGATACCGCTCAGGAAGGAGACGTGTTCTTTCTTCTAGAGATGAATGTACTTTGGTGCGAAGAGTGTAAATCAATCCCAGAACAACAGCAAAGGACCTTGTGAAGATGCTGCAGGAAACAGGTACAAAAGTATCTATATCCACAGTAAAGTCCTATATCGATATAACCTGAAAGGCCGCTCAGCAAGGAAGAAGCCACTTCTCCATAACTGCCATAAAAAAGCAAGACTACGCTTTACAACTGCACATGGAGACAAAGATCGTACTTTGTGGAGAAATGTCCTCTGGTCTGATGAAATAAAAATAGAATTGTTTGGCCATAATGACCATTGTGATGTTTGGAGGAAAAACGGGGAGGCTTGCAAGCCGAAGAACACCATCCCAACCGTGGCAGCATCATGTTGTGGGGGTGCTTTGCTGCAGGAGGGACTGGTGCACTTCACAAAATAGATGGCATCACGAGGAAGGGATATTATGTGGATATATTGATGCAACATCTCAAGACAAGCAGTTAAAGATTGGTCGCAAATGAGTCTTCCAAATGGACAATGACCCCAAGCACAATTCCAAAGTTGTGGCAAAATGGCTTAAGGACAACAAAGTCAAGGTACTGGAGTGGCCATCACAAAGTCCTGACCACAATCCCATAGAACATTTGTGGGCAGAACTGAAAAAGCGTGTGCGAGCAAGGAGGCCTACAAACCTGACTCAGTTACACCAAAATCCACCCAACTTATTGTGGGAAGCTTGTGGAAGGCTACCCAAAACATTTGACACAAGTAAAACAATTTAAAGGCAATTCTACCAAATACTAATTGAGTGTATGTAAACTTCTGACCCACTGGGAATGTGATGAAAGAAATAAAAGCTGAAATAAATCATTCTCTCTACAATTATTCTGACATTTCACATTCTTAATATAACGTCGTGATCCTAACTAACCTAAGGCAGGGATTTTTTTTTTTGCTGTCGGTTTGCATTAAAACGTTGAAATCAGCCCTAGCCTTATCAGGAAGCCAGTGTAGAGAGGCTAGCACTTGAATAATATGATCCAATTTTGGGGTTCGAGTCAATATTCTAGCAGCCATGTTTAGCACTAACTGAAATGTATTTTGTGCTTCATCCAGATAGCCGGAGGGTAGAGCATTGCAGTAGTCTAATCTAGAAGTGACAAAAGCATGGATTTGCTTTTCTGCATCATTTTTGGACAGAAAGTTTCTGATTTTTGCATTGTTACGAAGATGGAAAAAAAGCTGTCCTTGAAATATTCTTGATACGATTGTCGAAAGACAGATCAGGGGTCCTTCACAATTTTATTTAAGATGACTGTACAACCATCAAGATTAATTGCCAGAAACCAACAGCAGATCTCTTTGTTTCTTGGGACCTAGAGCTAGCATCTCTGTTTTGTTCAAGTTTGAAAGTAACACATTTGCCACCATCTACTTCCTTATGTCTGAAACACAGGCTTCCAGAGTATGCCGTTTTGGGGCTTCACCATGTTTCATTGAAATCTACTACTGTGTGTCATCCACATAGCAGTGCAAGTTGACATTGTGTTTCCGAATGACATCACCAACAGGTATAATACATAGTGAAAACAATAGTGGTCCTAAAACGGAACCTTGAGGAAGGCCGAAACTTACAATTGATTTGTCAAAGGACAAACCATCCACAGAGACTAACATATATCTTTTCGACAGATAAGATCTAAACCAGGGAAGAACTTGTCCTTATATACCAATTAGGGTTTCTAATCTCTCCAAAAAGAATGTGGTGATTGATGGTATCAAAAACAGCCCTAAGATCTAGGCGCACGAGGACAGATGCAGAGCTTTGGTCTTGGTAATTTACCACTTTCACGAGTACAGTCTCAGTGCTATGATGGGGTCTAAAACCAGACTGAAGCATTCCGTATACGTTATTTGTTTTCAGGAAGGCAATGTATCCACTTAGGCTTCATGTCCGTCATGCCTTTCTCTCGGCATCAACACTGAGGATAATCTTCCCACCTTTGAATGCAATGTATTCATTTAGGCATCAACCCTGTGACAATATTCTTTCCCCATTGAATGCAATGTATTGACAAAAGCATCAACACTATGATGCACATCTTTTGACATAGAATGAAATGTATTAATATAAGCGCTAACCACTGTGAGGTCATCTTTTCCCACTTAATGCAATGCATTGACATATGCATCAAACACTGTGAAGCTCATATTTTCCCATTGAATGCAATGTATTGACTGTGACATCATCTTTTCTCGTTGAGTGCAATGCATTGGCATAAGCATACATTTGGTGACACACATCTTTTCCCCTTGAATGCAATGCATTGACAAAAGCTTAATATGTTGTGAAACCTAACATTTTGCA
Organism: Oncorhynchus keta; assembly: GCF_023373465.1. Taxonomy (NCBI): domain Eukaryota; kingdom Metazoa; phylum Chordata; class Actinopteri; order Salmoniformes; family Salmonidae; genus Oncorhynchus; species Oncorhynchus keta. The sequence goes on along the minus strand of NC_068444.1, from coordinate 34,882,631 downwards.
AAATCATCACAGGATGACATTTTGAAGGTAATAATGGGCTGCACAAGCATACACACACGCACACGCGC